>NC_092227.1:28635681-28708181 GCF_036320965.1 Panulirus ornatus
GTAAGAAAAAATTTAGAAAACTGAAACTTCTAGCTTGAAATGAATGAAAAAATGAATGTCACATAATGGTTCAACCTCTGGCTATGGAAAAAGCAAATGTATGATTTATTTACACAAACGTCAATAGCAGTTCTCATCAATTTAACCACTGTATCAATAAGCTTCAATGTCTAAGCTACATTTTTCTCCAATTTCACTATTTTCTTGTCAAAACACCATGTATGAAAACTATCACTCCAGTAACACAACTATAAACATTTACTTCCCCTTTGAAAAAAGCTCTGGGGAAGTCTGTCTCGATACACTGCGGGAAACTCTACCACCTGGCGAGGTTTGTGTTTCAATGGTTCCCGATTCACAAACGTAGTAGCATCACTGGTGGGCCAAGGTAGTTCCGTTTGCGAAGAGGCGCTTTGGTGTGTATATATATATATGGTGTGTATATATATATATATATATATATATATATATATATATATATATATATATATATATATATATATATATATATCTTTTTCTTTCTTTCATACTATTCGCCATTTCCCGCGTTAGCAAGGTAGCGTTAAGAAGAGAGGACTGGGCCTCTGAGGGAATATCCTCACCTGGCCTCGTTCTCTGTTCCTTCTTTTGGAAAATCAAAAAAAAAAAAGAGAGGGGAGGATTTCCAGCTCCCCGCTCCCTCCCCTTTTAGTCGCCTTCTACGACACGCAGGGAATACGTGGGAAGTATTCTTTCTCCCCTATCCCCAGGGATAATATATATATATATATATATATATATATATATATATATATATATATATATATATATATATATATATATATATATATATATATATATATATATATATATATATATTATCCCTGGGGATAGGGGTGAAAGAATACTTCCCACGCATTCCTCGCGTGTCGTAGAAAGCGACTAGAGGGACGGGAGCGGGGGGCCAGAAATCCTCCCCTCCTTGTATTTTTTTAACTTTCTAAAATGGGAAACAGAAGAAGGAGTCACGCGGGGAGTGCTCATCCTCCTCGAAGGCTCAGATTGGGGTGCCTAAATGTGTGTGGATGTAACCAAGATGTGAAAAAAGGAGAGATATGTAGTATGTTTGAGGAAAGGAACCTGGATGTTTTGGCTCTGAGTGAAACGAAGCTCAAGGGTAAAGGGGAAGAGTGGTTTGGGAATGTCTTGGGAGTACAGTCAGGGGTTAGTGAGAGGACAAGTGCAAGGGAAGGAGTAACACTACTCATGAAAAAGGAGTTGTGGGAGTATGTGATAGAATGTAAGAAAGTAAATTCTCGATTAATATGGGTAAAACTGAAAGTTGAGAGAGAGAGATGGTTGATTATTGGTGCATATGCACCTAGGCATGAGAAGAAAGATCATGAGAGGCAAGTGTTTTGGGAGCAGCTGAATGAGTGTGTTAGTGGTTTTGATGCACGAGACCGGGTTATAGTGATGGGTGATTTGAATGCAAAGGTGAGTAATGTGGCAGTTGAGGGAAAAATTGGTATATATGGGGTGTTCAGTTTTGTAAATGGAAATGGTGAAGAGCTTGTAGATTTATGTTCTGAAAAGGGACTGGTGATTGGGAATACCTGGTTTAAAAAGCGAGGTATACATAAGTATACGTATGTAGGTAGGAGAGATGGCCAGAGAGCGTTATTGGATTACGTGTTGTTTGACAGGCGCGAAAGAGAGACTTTTGGATGTTAATGTGATGAGAGGTGCAACTAGAGGGATGTCTGATCAATATCTTGTGGAGGCTAAAGTGAAGATTTGTATGGGTTTTCAGAAAAGAAGAGTGAATGTTGGGGTGAAGAGTGTGGTGAGAGTAAGTGAGCTTGAGAAGGAGACTTGTGTGAGGAAGTACCAGGAGAGACTGAGTACAGAATGGAAAAAGGTGAGAACAATAGAAGTAAGGGGAGTGGGGGAGGAATGGGATGTATTTAGGGAATCAGTGATGGATTGCACAAAAGATGCTTGTGGCATGAGAAGAGTGGGAGGTGGTTTGATTAGAAAGGGTAGTGAGTGGTGGGATGAAGAGGTAAGATTATCAGTGAAAGAGAAGAGAGAGCCATTTGGACGATTTTTGCAGGGAAAAAATGCAATTGAGTGGGAGATGTATAAAAGAAAGAGACAGGAGGTCAAGAGAAAGGTGCAAGAGGTGAAAAAGAGGGAAAATGAGAGTTTGGGTGAGAGAGTATCATTAAATTTTAGGGAGAATAAAAAGATGTCGTGGAAGGAGGTAAATAAAGTGCGTAAGACAAGGGAGCAAATGGGAACTTCAGTGAAGGGCGCAAATGGGGAGGTGATAACAAGTAGTGGTGATGTGAGAAGAAGATGGAGTGAGTATTTTGAAGGTTTGTTGAATGTGTTTGATGAAAGAGTGGCATACATAGGGCGTTTTGGTCGAGGTGGTGTGCAAAGTGAGAGGGTTGGGGAAAATGATTTGGTAAACAGAGAAGAGGTAGTAAAAGCTTTGCGGAAGATGAAAGCCGGCAAGGCAGCAGGTTTGGATGATATTGCAGTGGAATTTATTAAAAAAGGAGGTGACAGTATTGTTGACTGGTTGGTAAGGTTATTCAATGTATGTATGACTCATGGTGAGGTGCCTGAGGATTCGCGGAATGCGTGCATAGTGCCATTCCACAAAGGGAAAGGGGATAAGAGTGAGTGCTCAAATTACAGAAGTATAAGTTTTTTGAGTATTCCTGGTAAATTATATGGGAGGGTATTGATGGAGAGGGTGAAGGCATGTACAGAGCATCAGATTGGGGAAGAGCAGTGTGGTTTCAGAAGTGGTAGAGGATGTGTGGATCAGGTGCTTGCTTTGAAGAATGTATGTGAGAAATACTTAGAAAAGCAAATGGATTTGTATGTAGCATTTATGGATCTGGAGAAGGCATATGATAGAGTTGATAGAGATGCTCTGTGGAAGGTATTAAGAATATATGGTGTGGGAGGAAAGTTGTTAGAAGCAGTGAAAAGTTTTTATCGAGGATGTAAGGCATGTGTACGTGTAGGAAGAGAGGAAAGTGATTGGTTCTCAGTTGATGTAGGTTTGCGGCAGGGGTGTGTGATGTCTCCATGCTTGTTTAATTTGTTTATGGATGGGGTTGTTAGGGAGGTGAATGCAAGAGTTTTGGAAAGAGGGGCAAATATGAAGTCTGTTGTGGATGAGAGAGCTTGGGAAGTGTGTCAGTTGCTGTTCGCTGATGATACAGCGCTGGTGGCTGATTCATATGAGAAACTGCAGAAGCTGGTGACTGAGTTTGGTAAAGTGTGTGAAAGAAGAAAGTTAAGAGTAAATGTGAATAAGAGCAAGGTTATTAGGTACAGTAGGGTTGAGGGTCAAGTCAATTGGGAGGTAAGTTTGAATGGAGAAAAACTGGAGGAAGTAAAGTGTTTTAGATATCTGGGAGTGGATCTGGCAGCGGATGGAACCATGGAAGCGGAAGTGAATCATAGGGTAGGGGAGGGGGTGAAAATCCTGGGAGCCTTGAAGAATGTTTGGAAGTCGAGAACATTATCTCGGAAAGCAAAAATGGGTATGTTTGAAGGAATAGTAGTTCCAACAATGTTGTATGGTTGCTAGGCATGGGCTATGGATAGAGTTGTGCGCAGGAGGGTGGATGTGCTGGAAATGAGATATTTGAGGACAATGTGTGGTGTGAGGTGGTTTGATCGAGTAAGTAATGTAAGGGTAAGAGAGATGTGTGGAAATAAAAAGAGCGTGGTTGAGAGAGCACAAGAGGGTGTTTTGAAATGGTTTGGGCACATGGAGAGAATGAGTGAGGAAAGATTGACCAAGAGGATATATGTGTCGGAGCTGGAGGGAACGAGGAGAAGAGGGAGACCAAATTGGAGGTGGAAAGATGGAGTGAAAAAGATTTTGTGTGATCGGGGCCTGAAAATGCAGGAGGGTGAAAGTTGTGCAAGGAATAGAGTGAATTGGATCGATATACCGGGGTTGACGTGCTGTCAGTGGATTGAATCAGTGCATGTGAAGCGTCTGGGGTAAACCATGGAAAGTTGTGTGGGGCCTGGATGTGGAAAGGGAGCTGTGGTTTCGGGCTTTATTGTATGACAGCTGGAGACTGAGTGTGAACGAATGGGCCGTTTTGTTGTCTTTTCCTAGTGCTACCTCGCACTCATGAGGGGGGAAGGGGATGGTATTCCATGTGTGGCGAGGTGGCGATGGGAATGAATAAAGGCAGACAGTGTGAATTGTGTGCATGGGTTTTTATGTATGTGTCTGTGTGTGTATATATATGTGTACATTGAGATGTATAGGTATGTATATTTGCGTGTGTGGACGTGTATGTATATACATTGTGTATGGGGGTGGGTTAGGCCATTTCTTTCGTCTGTTTCCTTGCGCTACCTCGCAAACGCGGGAGACAGCGACGGAGCAAAATAATAATTAAAAAAGAAATATATATATATATATATATATATATATATATATATATATATATATATATATATATATATATATATTTTTTTTTTTTTTTTCATACTATTCGCTATTTCCCGCGATAGCGAGGTAGCGTTAAGAACAGAGGACTGGGCCTTTGAGGGAATATCCTCACCTGGACCTCTTCTCTTTTCCTTCTTTTGGAAAAAAAAAAACGAGAGGGGAGGATTTCCAGCCCCCCGCTCCCTTCCCTTTTAGTCGCCTTCTACGACACGCAGGGAATACGTGGGAAGTATTCTTTCTCCCCTATCCCCAGGGAATATATATATATATATATATATATATATATATATATATATATATATATATATATATATATATATATATATATATATATATATATATATATCCCTGGAGACAGGGGAGGAAGAATGATCATAGTTTTTAACATGATCAAACTTGGCATTTGATTCTTGTCCCGTTCTTATACTATATTTATATTGCTTAAGTCTAACAGAAAAATCCTTACCAGTCTGACTAACATAAAATTTATCACAGTTTCACAAGGCACTTTATAAATGGGACGAAGAGAATTTTCTGGTGAATTCCTGATTAAAATATTCTTTATAGTATTATTGTTGCAAAAAACCAATATTTACATTAAAGGTATAAGCAACATGGGAAGCAAAGTGAAATTATTATTAAAAGGGAGAATTAAAGATTCTTGGTGTCAATGGGAGGTTTGGGCTCATCTCTATAAAATGATTTCTTTGCTAACTTAAGGGATTTATCAATGAAAGATCTAGGGTACTTTAACTTAGATCCAATAGAATATATCTTCTCAAACTCACCATCAATAAACTCTGGACTGCAAATACGTAATGCCCTAAAAACAGATTGAAATGATGATAATTTAACTCTGTCATATTGAGATGAGTAATAATGGATATATGAGCATACATTGGTGGGTTTTCTGTATATGCTAAACTTAAACTTGTTTCCTTGTCTATGGATCATGCAATCTAATAATGGTAACATACCATTATTTTCATTTTCTAATAAACAACTAGATAAAGATTCCTTGTGTAAATTAGGCTATCGTTTAAGTTTTGTGTGCTCTAACAAAGAAGCCAGCTGTGTTGATGTCACAAAGTCTTTTTGTAACTTATAGAAATACAGTAATTTAAGTAATGATCATATCAATGTCTGTAAGGGTATAGTGTATGACAGTTTGTCAAAACCAGTAGAAGCTAATTGCCTAAAAGATTCATAAGAGCTATTAACACCTTAAAAAATTACAAGGATATACCTATTACTAAAGCAGAAAAGGCTAACACTGTTGTGATTTTAGACAAAAGTAACTATTTATCTAAAATGAATGATCTTCTAAATGATAACACAACATATTCTAAACTAAGTAAAAATCCCTTAGAAGCAGTTAATTCTCACTTCAATAAAGAAATAAAGTTGTTGTTGAAAGGTAACATTTCTCTTATCAAAAGTTTGTCATCTTTGTCCCCTTCATTGCCATATATGTATGGACTTATCAAAACACATAAACAGAATTTTCCAGCAAGACCTATAGTGAGTTCAGTAGGCTCCATCACAAACAATTGTTAAAATGGTTAGTTTCTTTATTAAGCCCTTTAGTGGGTAAGGTATCAAATTCTGATATTATAAGCAATGTATATTTATTCAACAAGCTGAACAATATCAATATTAATTTTGATTTCAAACTAGTTAGCTTTGATGTTTCCTCACTTTTCATTAAAGTCCCAGTTGATGACCTTTTAGAATATTCATTTGATGTCTTGTATGATATTCATTTACCTGTTTCAAAGTATAATTTCATTGAACTGATAAAATTGTGTATAAAAGACTGTTTATTTCAATTTGATTGAGATAATTATGCTTAAAAATTTGGTATAGCAATGGGTAACTCTCTTTCACCTGTACTAATTAATCTTTATATGGAATTTTATGATACAAAATTACTAAAGGATATCTTACCTTCTAATGCAATTTGGTTTAGGTATGTAGATGATGTTATATGTGTTTGGCCAACAAATGAAAATTTACAAATATTTCTCCCCTTACTTAACAATTTAGTACCTTCCATCAAATTTACTATAGAAAATGAAAATAATGGCATGTTACCATTTTTAGATTGCATGATCCATAGACAAGGAAACAAGTTTAAGTTTTGCATATACAAAACACCCACCAATGTATGCTCATATATCCATTATTACTCATCTCAACATGACAGAGTTAAATTATCATCATTTCAATCTATGTTCTTTAGGGCATTGCGTATTTGCAGTCCAGAGTTAATTGATGATGAGTTTGAGATGATATATTCTATTGGATCTAACTTAAAGTACCCTAGATCTTTCATTGATAAATCCCTTAAGTTAGCAAAGAAATCATTTTATAGAGTTGAGCCCAAACCTCCCATTGACACCAAGAATCTTTTAGTTCTCCCTTTTAATAAAAATTTCACTTTGCTTCCCATGTTGCTTATGATGTCTTTAGCAACAATGATACTATAAAGAATATCTTAATCAGGAACTCACCAGAAAATTCTCTTGGTTGCATCTATAAAGTGCCTTGTGGAAACTGATAAATTTTATGTTGGTCAGGCTGGTAAGGATCTTTCTGTTAGACTTAAGCAATATAAATATAGTATAAGAACGGGAGAAGAATCAAATGCCTTGTTTAATCATGTTCAAAACTATGATCATTGTATTGACTGGAATAACGCCATCTTCGTTATTAACTCTAACTCTATTACCAAGTGAAATATCATTGAATGTTGTGTTATCAAATACACAAAGAATTATAATCTTAATATTAGTGATGGTCTATACAAATTAGATAACTTTATTGTTGATAAGATTTGTAAATTGATAAGTATATGAACTCTCGTTGTATGTTTTGGACAATCATATGTTTACCAAATATCATCCTAGCTTCGTCTCTTCGATGTATATCAACTGACTGTTACAGTTCTATCTTGTGTCTCCCCTGATGATGTGATTATTACAAGAAAGTGCACTTGGGAAATCTTCGTGCTTCATTTTCCCCGTGGACTCAAAAGAATATCTTGGTCACGCGAAAAATTGTGATCCTTTCCAATATATATATATATATATATATATATATATATATATATATATATATATATATATATATATATATATATATATATATATATATATATATATATATATATATATATATATATATATATATATATATATATATATATATATATATATATATATATACATATATATATATGTATATATATATATATATATATATATATATATATATATATATATATATATATATATATATATATATATATATATATATATATATATATATATATATATATATATATATATATATATGTATATATATATATATCCCTGGGGATAAGGGAGAAAGAATACTTCCCACGTATTCCCTGCGTGTCGTAGAAGGCGACTAAAAGGGGAGGGAGCGGGGGGCTGGAAATCCTCCCCTCTTGTTTTTTTTTTCAAATTTCCAAAAGAAGGAACAGAGAAGGGGGCCAGGTGAGGATGTTCCCTCTGAGGCCCAGTCCTCTGTTCTTAATGCTACCTTGCTAATGCGGGAAATGGCGAATAGTTTGAAAGATATATATATATATATATATATATATATATATATATATATATATATATATATATATATATATATATATATATATATATATATATGTATATATATATATATATATATATATATATATATATATATATATATATATATATATATATATATATATATATATATATATATATATATATATATATATATAATATATGTATATATATGTATATATATCTTTCCAGTGAAAGTGAAAAAGATTTTGTGTGATCGGGGCCTGAACATGCAGGAGGGTGAAAGGAGGGCAAGGAATAGAGTGAATTGGAGCGATGTGGTATACCGGGGTTGACGTGCTGTCAGTGGATGGAATCAAGGCATGTGAAGCGTCTGGGGTAAACCATGGAAAGCTATGTAGGTATGTATATTTGCGTGTGTGGACGTATGTATATACATGTGTATGGGGGGTGAGTTGGGCCATTTCTTTCGTCTGTTTCCTTGCGCTACCTCGCAAACGCGGGAGACAGCGACAAAGTATAAAAAAAAAAAAAAATATAATATATATAGAGAGCCTGAGGATTGGCGGAATGCGTGCATAGTGCCATTGTACAAAGGCAAAGGGGATAAGAGTGAGTGCTCAAATTACAGAGGTATAAGTTTGTTGAGTATTCCTGGTAAATTATATGGGAGGGTATTGATTGAGAGGGTGAAGGCATGTACAGAGCATCAGATTGGGGAAGAGCAGTGTGGTTTCAGAAGTGGTAGAGGATGTGTGGATCAGGTGTTTGCTTTGAAGAATGTATGTGAGAAATACTTAGAAAAGCAAATGGATTTGTATGTAGCATTTATGGATCTGGAGAAGGCATATGATAGAGTTGATAGAGATGCTCTGTGGAAGGTATTAAGAATATATGGTGTAGGAGGAAAGTTGTTAGAAGCAGTGAAAAGTTTTTATCGAGGATGTAAAGCATGTGTACGTGTAGGAAGAGGGGAAAGTGATTGGTTCTCAGTGAATGTAGGTTTGCGGCAGGGGTGTGTGATGTCTCCATGGTTGTTTAATTTGTTTATGGATGGGGTTGATAGGGAGGTGAATGCAAGAGTTTTGGAAAGAGGGGCAAGTATGAAGTCTGTTGTGGATGAGAGAGATTGGGAAGTGAGTCAGTTGTTGTTCGCTGATGATACAGCGCTTGTGGCCTATTCATGTGAGAAACTGCAGAAGCTGGTGACTGAGTTTGTAAAGTGTGTGAAAGAAGAAAGTTAAGAGCAAATGTGAATAAGAGCAAGGTTATTAGGTACTGTAGGGTTGAGGATCAAGTCAATTGGGAGGTAAGTTTGAATGAAGAAAAACTGTAGGAAGTAAAGTGCTTTAGATATCTGGGAGTGGATCTGGAAGCGGATGGAACCATGGAAGCGGAAGTGGATCATAGGGTGGGGTAGGGGGCGTAAATCCTGGGAGCCTTGAAGAATGTTTGGAAGTCGAGAACATTATCTCTGAAAGCAAAAATGGGTATGTTTGAAGGAATAGTGGTTCCAATAATTTTGTATGGTTGCGAGGCGTGGGCTATGGATAGAGTTGTGCGCAGGAGGGTGGATGTGCTGGAAATGAGATGTTTCAGGACAATGTGTGGTGTGAGTTGGTTTGATCGAGTAAGTAACGTTAGGGTAAGAGAGATGTGTGGAAATAAAAAGAGCGTGGTTGAGAGAGCAGATGAGGGTGTTTTGAAATGGTTTGGGCACATGGAGAGAATGAGTGAGGAAAGATTGACCAAGAGGATATATGTGTCGGAGGTGGAGGGAACGAGGAGAAGTGGGAGACCAAATTGGAGGTGGAAAGATGGAGTGAAAAAGATTTTGTGTGATCGGGGCCTGAACATGTAGGAGGGTGAAAGGAGGGCAAGGAGTAGAGTGAATTGGATCGATGTGGTATACCGGGGTTGACGTGCTGTCAGTGGATTGAATCAGGGCATGTGAAGCGTCTGGGGTAAACCATGGAAAGCTGTGTAGGTATGTATATTTGCGTGTGTGGACTTGTATGTATATACATGTGTATGGGGGTGGGTTGGGCCATTTCTTTCGTCTGTTCCCTTGCGTTACCTCGGAAAAGCGGGAGACAGCGACAAAGCAAAAAAAAAAAAAAAAATATATATATACATATTATCCCTGGGGATAGGGGAGTAAGACTACTTCCCACGTATTCCCTGCGTGTCGTAGAAGGCGACTAAAAGGGGAGGGAGCGGGGGGCTGGAAATCCTCCTCTCGGTTTTTTTTTTTTTTCAATTTTCCAAAAGAAGGAACAGAGAATTGGGCCAGGTGAGGGTATTCCCTCAAAGGCCCAGTCCTCTGTTCTTACCGCTACCTCGCTAATGCGGGAAATGGCGAATAGTTTGAAAGAAAGAAAAAAAAAAAATATATATATATATATATATATATATATATGTATATATATATATATATATATATATATATATATATATATATATATATATATATATATATATATATATATATATATATATATATATATATATATGTGTGTGACATTCATTTTTTCATTTCATTTCAAGCTAGATGGTTCAGTTTTCTAAATTGTTTCTTACATTTTTCATATGTATATATATGTATGTGTGTGTGTGTGTGTGTGTGTGTGTGTGTGTGTGTGTGCGTGTGTGTGTGTGTGTGTGTGTATATGTGTATGTATATATGTATATATATATATATATATATATATATATATATATATATATATATATATATATATATATATATATATATATATATATATATATATATATATATATATATATATATATATATATATATATATATGTATATATATATATATATATATATATATATATATATATATATATATATATATATATATATATATATATATATATATATATATATATATATATATATATATATATATATATATATATATATATATATATATATATATATATATATATATATATATATATATATATATATATATATATATATTATCCCTGGGGATAGGGGTGAAAGAATACTTCCCACGCATTCCTCGCGTGTCGTAGAAAGCGGCTAGAGGGACGGGAGCGGGGGGCCAGAAATCCTCCCCTCCTTGTATTTTTTAAATTTCTAAAATGGGAAACAGAAGAAGGAGTCGCGCGGGGAGTGCTCATCCTCCCCGAAGGCTCAGATTGGGGTGCCAAAATGTGTGTGGATGTAACCAAGATGTGAAAAAAGGAGAGATAGGTAGCATGTTTGAGGAAAGGAACCCGGATGTTTTGGCTCTGAGTGAAACGAAGCTCAAGGGTAAAGGGGAAGAGTAGTTTGGGAATGTCTTGGGAGTAAAGTCAGGGGTTAGTGAGAGGACAAGAGCAAGGGAAGGAGTAGCAGTACTCCTGAAACAGTAGTTGTGGGAGTATGTGATAGAATGTAAGAAAGTAAATTCTAGATTAATATGGGTAAAACTGAAAGTTGATGGAGAGAGATGGGTGATTATTGGTGCATATGCACCTGGGCATGAGAAGAAAGATCATGAGAGGCAAGTGTTTTGGGAGCAGCTGAATGAGTGTGTTAGTGGTTTTGATGCACGAGACCGGGTTATAGTGATGGGTGATTTGAATGCAAAGGTGAGTAATGTGGCAGTTGAGGGAATAATTAGTATACATGGGGTGTTCAGTGTTGTAAATGGAAATGGTGAAGAGCTTGTAGATTTATGTGCTAAAAAAGGACTGATGATTGGGAATACCTGGTTTAAAAAGCGAGATATACATAAGTATACTTATGTAAGTAGGAGAGATGGCCAGAGAGCGTTATTGGATTACGTGTTAATTGACAGCCGCGCGAAAGAGAGTCTTTTCGATGTTAATGTGCTGAGAGGTGCAACTGGAGGGATGTCTGACCATTATCTTGTGGAGGCTAAGGTGAAGATTTGTATGGGTTTTCAGGAAAGAAGAGTGAATGTTGGGGTGAAGAGTGTGGTGAGAGTAAGTGAGCTTGGGAAGGAGACTTGTGTGAGGAAGTACCAGGAGAGACTGAGTACAGAATGGAAAAAGGTGAGAACAATGGAAGTAAGGGGAGTGGGGGAGGATGGGATGTATTTAGGGAATCAGTGATGGATGGCGCAAAAGATGCTTGTGGCATGTGAAGAGTGGGAGGTGGGTTGATTAGAAAGGGTAGTGATTGGTGGGATGAAGAAGTAAGAGTATTAGTGAAAGAGAAGAGAGAGGCATTTGGACGATTTTTGCAGGGAAAAAATGATATTGAGTGGGAGATGTATAAAAGAAAGAGACAGGAGGTCAAGAGAAAGGTGCAAGAGGTGAAAAAAAGGGCAAATGAGAGTTGGGGTGAGAGAATATCATTGAATTTTAGGGAGAATAAAAAGATGTTCTGAAAGGAGGTAAATAAAGTGCGTAAAACAAGGGAGCAAATAGGATCTTCAGTGAAGGGCGCAAATGGGGAGGTGATAACAAGTAGTGGTGGTGTGACAAGGAGATGGAGTGAGTATTTTGAAGGTTTGTTGAATGTGTTTGATGATAGAGTGGCAGATATAGGGTGTTTTGGTCGAGGTGGTGTGCAAAGTGAGAGGGTTAGGGAAAATGATTTGGTAAACAAAGAAGAGGTAGTAAAAGCTTTGCGGAAGATGAAAGCCGGCAAGGCAGCAGGTTTGGATGGTATTGCAGTGGAATTTATTAAAAAAGGGGGTGACTGTATTTTTGACTGGTTGGTAAGGTTATTTAATGTATGTATGACTCATGGTGAGGTGCCTGAGGACTGGCGGAATGGGTGCATAGTGCCATTGTACAAAGGCAAAGGGGATAAGAGTGAGTGCTCAAATTACAGAGGTATAAGTTTGTTCAGTATTGCTGGTAAATTATATGGGAGGGTATTGATTGAGAGGGTGAAGGCATGTACAGAGCATCAGATTGGGGAAGAGCAGTGTGGTTTCAGAAGTGGTAGAGGATGTGTGGATCAGGTGTTTGCTTTGAAGAATGTATGTGAGAAATACTTAGAAAAGCAAATGGATTTGTATGTAGCATTTATGGATCTGGAAAAAGCATATGATAGATTTGATAGAGATGCTCTGTGGAAGGTGTTAAGAATATATTGTGTGGGAGGAAAGTTGTTAGAAGCAGTGAAAATTTTTTATCGAGGATGTAAGGCATGTGTACGTGTAGGAAGAGAGGAAAGTGATTGGTTCTCAGTGAATGTAGGTTTGCGGCAGGGGTGTGTGATGTCTCCATGGTTGTTTAATTTGTTTATGGATGTGGTTGTTAGGGAGGTGAATGCAAGAGTTTTAGAAAGAGGGGCAAGTATGAAGTCTGTTGTGGATGAGAGAGCTTGGGAAGTGTGTCAGTTGTTGTTCGCTGATGATACAGCGCTGGTGGCTGATTCATGTGAGAAACTGCAGAAGCTGGTGACTGAGTTTGGTAAAGTGTGTGAAAGAAGAAAGTTAAGAGTAAATGTGAATAAGAGCAAGGTTATTACGTACAGTAGGGTTGAGGATCAAGTCAATTGGGAGGTGAGTTTAAATGGAGAAAAACTGGAGGAAGTGAAGTGTTTTAGATATCTGGGAGTGGATCTGGCAGCGGATGGAACCATGGAAGCGGAAGTGGATCATAGGGTATGGGAGGGGGCGAAAATTATGTGGGCCTTGAAGAATGTGTGCAAGTCGAGAACATTATCTCGGAAAGCAAAAATGGGTATGTTTGAAGGAATAGTGGTTCCAACAATGTTGTATGGTTGCGAGGCGTGGGCTATGGATAGATTTGTGCGCAGGAGGATTGATGTGCTGGAAATGAGATGTTTGAGGATAATGTATGGTGTTAGGTGGTTTGATCGAGTGAGTAACGTAAGGGTAAGAGAGATGTGTGGAAATAAAAAGAGCGTGTTTGAGAGACCAGAAGAGGGTGTTTTGAAGTGGTTTGGGCACTTGGAGAGGATGAGTGAGGAAAGATTGACCAAGAGGATATATGGGTCGGAGGTGGAGGGAGCAAGGAGAAGAGGGAGACCAAATTGGAGGTGGAAAGATGGAGTGAAAAAGATTTTGTGTGATCGGGGCCTGAACATGCAGGAGGGTGAAAGGAGGGCAAGGAATAGAGTGAATTGGAGCGATGTGGTATACCGGGGTTGACGTGCTGTCAGTGGATTGATTCAAGGCATGTGAAGCGTCTGGGGTAAACCATGGAAAGCTGTGTAGATATGTATATTTGCGTGTGTGGACGTATGTATATACTTGTGTATGTGGGGGGTTGGGCCATTTCTTTCGTCTGTTTCCTTGCGCTACCTCGCAAACGCGGGAGACAGCGACAAAGCAAAAAAAAAAAAAAAATATATATATATATATATATATATATATATATATATATATATATATATATATATATATATATATATATATATATATATATATATATATATATATATATATATATATATATATATTCTTTCACCCCTATCCCCAGGGATAATATACATATATATATACACATACACACACATACACACACACACGCACATATATACACACACACACACATACATGTATATACATGTGAAAAATGTAAGAAACAATTTAGAAAACTGAAACTTCTAGCTTGAAATGAAATGAAAAAATGAATGTCACATAATGGTTCAACCTCTGGCTATGGAAAGGAAATGTTTAATTTATTTACACAAACGTCAGTAGTAGTTCTCATCAATTTAACCACTGTATCAATAAGCTTCAATGTCTAAGCTACATTTTTTCAAATTTCACTATTTTCTTGTCAAAGCACCATGTATGAAAACTATCACTCCAGTACCACAACTATAAACATTTACTTCCCCTTTAAAAAAAGTTCTGGGGAAGTCTGTCTCGATACACTGCGGGACACTCTACCACCTGGCGAGGTTTGTGTTGCATTGGTTCTTGATTCACAAACGTAGTAGCATCACTGGTGGGCCAATGCATTTGGACGATTTTTGCAGGGAAAAAATGAAATTGAGTGGGAGACGTATAAAAGAAAGAGACAGGAGGTCAAGAGAAAGGTGCAAGAGGTGAAAAAAAGGGCAAATGAGAGTTGGGGTGAGAGAGTATCATTAAATTTTAGGGAGAATAAAAAGATGTTCTGGAAGGAGGTAAATAAAGTGCGTAAGACAAGGGAGCAAATGGGAACTTCAGTGAAGGGCGCAAATGGGGACGTGATAACAAGTAGTGGTGATGTGAGAAGGAGATGGAGTGAGTATTTTGAAGGTTTGTTGAATGTGTTTGATGATAGAGTGGCAGATATAGGGTGTTTTGGTCGAGGTGGTGTGCAAAGTGCGAGGGCTAGGGAGAATGAGTTGGTAAACAGAGAAGAGGTAGTAAAAGCTTTGCGGAAGATGAAAGCCGGCAAGGCAGCAGGTTTGGATGGTATTGCAGTGGAATTTATTAAAAAAGTTGGTGACTGTATTGTTGACTGGTTGGTAAGGTTATTTAATGTATGTATGACTCATGGTGAGGTGCCTGAGGATTGGCGGAATGCGTGCATAGTGCCATTGTACAAAGGCAAAGGGGATGAGAGTGAGTGCTCAAATTACAGAGGAATAAGTTTGTTGAGTATTCCTGGCAAATCATATGGGAGGGTATTGATTAAGAGGGTGAAGACATGTACAGAGCATCAGATTGGGGAAGAGCAGTGTGGTTCCAGAAGTGGTAGAGGATGTGTGGATCAGGTGTTTGCTTTGAAGAATGTATGTGAGAAATACTTAGAAAAGCAAATGGATTTGTATGTAGCATTTATGGATCTGGAGAAGGCATATGATAGAGTTTATAGAGATGCTCTGTGTAAGGTATTAAGAGGAAATGGTGTGGGATGCAAGTTGTTAGAAGCAGTGAAGTTTTTATCGAGGATGTAAGGCATGTGTACGTGTAGGAAGAGAGGAAAGTGATTGGTTCTCAGTGAATGTAGGTTTGCGGCAGGGGTGTGTGATGTCTCCATGGTTGTTTAATTTGTTTATGGAGGGGGTTGTTAGGGAGGTGAATGCAAGAGTTTTGGAAAGAGGGGCAAGTATGAAGTCTGTTGGGGATGAGAGAGCTTGGGAAGTGAGTCAGTTGTTGTTCGCTGATGATACAGCGCTGGTGGCTGATTCATGTGAGAAATTGCAGAAGCTGGTGACTGAGTTTAGTAAAGTGTGTGAAAGAAGAAAGTTAAGAGTAAATGTGAATAAGAGCAAGGTTATTACGTACAGTAGGGTTGAGGGTCAATTTAATTGGGAGGTGAGTTTGAATGGAGAAAAACTGGAGGAAGTGAAGTGTTTTAGATATATGGGAGTGGATCTGGCAGCGGATGGAACCATGGAAGCGGAAGTGGATCATAGGGTGGGGGAGGGGGCGAAAATTCTGGGGGCCTTGAAGAATGTGTGGAAGTCGAGAACATTATCTCGGAAAGCAGAAATGGGTATGTTTGAAGGAATAGTGGTTCCAACAATGTTGTATGGTTGCGAGGCGTGGACTATGGATAGAGTTGTGCGCAGGAGGATGGATGTGCTGGAAATGAGATGTTTGAGGACAATGTGTGGTGTGAGGTGGTTTGATCGAGTAAGTAACGTAAGGGTAAGAGAGATGTGTGGAAATAAAAAGAGCGTGGTTGAGAGAGCAGAAGAGGGTGTTTTGAAATGGTTTGGTCACATGGAGAGAATGAGTGAGGAAAGATTGACCAAGAGGATATATGTGTCGGAGGTGGAGGGAACGAGGAGAAGAGGGAGACCAAATTGGAGGTGGAAAGATGGAGTGAAAAAGATTTTGTGTGATCTTGGCCTGAACATGCAGGAGGGTGAAAGGAGGGCAAAGAATAGAGTGAAATGGAGCGATGTGGTATACCGGGGTTGACGTGCGGTCAGTGGATTGAATATAGGCATGTGTATGTGGGTGTCTGGGGCCATTTCTTTCGTCTGTTTCCTTGCGCTACCTCGCAAACGCGGGAGACAGCGACAAAGCAAAAAAAAAATAAAAAATATATATATATATATATATATATATATATATATATATATATATATATATATATATATATATATATATATATATATATATATATATATATATATATATATATATATATATATATATATATATATATATATATATATATACAAGTAGTGGAGATGTGAGAAAGAGATGGAGTGAGTATTTTGAATGTTTGTTGAATGTGTTTGATGATAGAGTGGCAGATATAGGGCGTTTTGGTCGAGGTGGTATGCAAACTGAGAGGGTTAGGGAAAATGATTTGGTAAAAGAGAAGAGGTAGTAAAAACTTTGCGGAAGATGAAAGCCGGCAAGGTAGAAGATTTGCATGGTATGGAAGTGAAGTTTATTATAAAAGGAGTGTGCTGTATTGTTGACTTGTTGGTTAGGTTATCTAATGTATGTATAATTCATGGTGAGGTGCCTGAGGATTGGCGGAATGCTTGCATAGTGCCATTGTACAAAAGCAAAGAGAATAAGAGTGAGTGCTCAAATTACAGAAGTGTAAGTTTGTTGAGCATTCCTGGTAAATATTATGGCATGGTATTGATTGAGAGGGTGAAGGTATGTACAGAGCCTCAGATTGGGAAGGGCAGTGTGGTGTCAGAAGTGGATCAGGTGTTTTCTTTGAAGGATGTATGTGAGGAATACTTAGAAAAGCAAATGGATTTGTATGTAGCATTTATAAATTTGGAGAAGGCACATGATAGAGTTAATAGAGATGCTCTGTGGAAGGTATTAAGAATATGTGGCGTGGGAGGCAAGTTGTTAGAAGCAGTGAAAAGTTTTTATCGAGGATTTAGGGCATGTGTAAATGTAGGAAGTGAGGAAAGTGATTGGTTCTCAGTGAATGCAGATTTGCGGTAGAGTTGTGTGATGTCTCCATGGTTGTTTAATTTGTTTATGGATGAGGTTGTTAGGGAAGTGAATGCAAGGGTTTTGGAAATAGGGGCAAGTATGCAGTCTGTTGTGGATGAGAGAGCTTGGGAAGTGAGTCAGTTGTTGTTCGCTGATGATACAGCGCTGGTGGCTGATTCATGAGAGAAACTGGAGAAGCTGGTGACTGAGTTTGGTAAAGTGTGTGAAAGAAGAAAGTTAAGAGTAAATTTGAATAAGAGCAAGGTTATCAGGTACACTAGGGTTGAGGGTCAAGTCAATTGGGAGGTAGGTTTGAATGGAGAAAAACTTGAGGAAGTAAAGTGTTTTAGATATCAGGGAGTGGATCTGGAAGCGGATGGAACCATCGAAGCGGAAGTGAATCATAGGGTGGGGGAGGGGGCAAGAATTCTAGGAGCCTTGAAGAATGTTTGGAAGTTGAGAACATTATCTCGAAAAGCAAAAATGGGTATGTTTGAAGGAATAGTGGTTGCAACGATGTTGTATGGTTGCGAGGCGTGGGCTATGCATAGAGCTGTGCGCAGGAGGGTGGATGTGCTAGAAATGAGATGTTTGAGGACACTATGTGGTGTGAGGTGGTTTGATCGAGTAATCAATGTAAGGGTAAGAGAGATGTGTGGAAATAAAAAGAGTGTGGTTGAGAGAGCAGGAGAGGATGTTTTGAAATGGTTTGGTCACATGGAGAGAATGAGTGAGGAAAGATTGGCCAAGAGGATATATGTGTCATAGGTGGAGGGAACGAGGAGAAGTGGGAGACAAAATTGGAATTGGAAAGATGGAGTGAAAAAGATTTTTAGTGATTTGGTCCTGAACATGCCGGAGGGTGAAAGGCGTGCAAGGAATAGAGTGAATTGGAACGATATGGTATACCGGGGTCGACATGCTGTCAATGGAAAGAACTAGGGTATGTGAAGAGTCTGCGGTAAACTATGGAAAGTTCTGTGGGGCCTGGATGTGGAAAGGGAGCTGTGGTTTCGGTGAATTATTACATGACAGCTAGAGACTGAGTGTGAACGAATGGGGCCTTTGTTATCTTTTCCTAGCGCTACCTTGCACACAGGAGAGGGGAGGGGATGGTTATTCCATGCGTTGCGGAGTGGCGATGGGAATAAATGAAGGCAGACAGTATGAATTATGTACATGTGTACATATGTGTATGTCTTTGTATATATATATATGTACATTGAGATGTATAGGTATGTACAATTACGTGTGTGGACGTGTATGTATATACATGTGTATGTGGGTGGGTTGGGCCATTCTTTCGTCTGTTTCCTTGCGCTACCTCGCTAACGCGGGAGACAGCGACAAAGGAAAATTAATATATATAAATAAATGAATATATAGAAATATATATATATATATATATATATATATATATATATATATATATATATATATATATATATATATATATATATGTATATATCTTTTTTTTCTTTCAAACTATTCGCCATTTCCTGCGTTAGCGAGGTAGCGTCAAGAACAGAGAACTGGGCCTTTTAGGGAATATCCTCACCTGGCCCCCTTCTTTGTTCCTTCTTTTGGAAAAGAAAAATAAAATAATGAGAGGGTAGGATTTCCAGCCCCAACGCTCCCTCCCCTTTTAGTCGCCTTCAACGACAGGCAGGGAATACGTGGGAAGTATTCTTTCTCCCCTATCCCCTATATATATATATGTATATATAGGGTGTTTGGGTCGAGGTGGTGTGCAAAGTGAGAGGGTTAGGGAAAATGATTTGGTAAACAGAGAAGAGGTAGTAAAAGCTTTGCGGAAGATGAAAGCCGGCAAGGCAGCAGGTTTGGATGGTATTGCAGTGGAATTTATTAAAAAAGGGGGTGACTGTATTGTTGACTGGTTGGTAAGGTTATTTAATGTATGTATGACTCATGGTGAGGTGCCTGAGGATTGGCGGAATGCGTGCATAGTGCCATTGTACAAAGGCAAAGGGGATAAGAGTGAGTGCTCAAATTACAGAGGTATAAGTTTGTTGAGTATTCCTGGTAAATTATATGGGAGGGTATTGATTGAGAGGGTGAAGGCATGTACAGAGCATCAGATTGGGAAGAGCAGTGTGGTTTCAGAAGTGGTAGAGGATGTGTGGATCAGGTGTTTGCTTTGAAGAATGTATGTGAGAAATACTTAGAAAAGCAAATGGATTTGTATGTAGCATTTATGGATCTGGAGAAGGCATATGATAGAGTTGATAGAGATGCTCTGTGGAAGGTATTAAGAATATATGGTGTGGGAGGCAAGTTGTTAGAAGCAGTGAAAAGTTTTTATCGAGGATGTAAGGCGTGTGTACGTGTAGGAAGAGAGGAAAGTGATTGGTTCTCAGTGAATGTAGGTTTGCGGCAGGGGTGTGTGATGTCTCCATGGTTGTTTAATTTGTTTATGGATGGGGTTGTTAGGGAGGTAAATGCAAGAGTCTTGGAAAGAGGGGCAAGTATGAAGTCTGTTGGGGATGAGAGAGCTTGGGAAGTGAGTCAGTTGTTGTTCGCTGATGATACAGCGCTGGTGGCGGATTCATGTGAGAAACTGCAGAAGCTGGTGACTGAGTTTGGTAAAGTGTGTGGAAGAAGAAAGTTAAGAGTAAATGTGAATAAGAGCAAGGTTATTAGGTACAGTAGGGTTGAGGGTCAAGTCAATTGGGAGGTGAGTTTGAATGGAGAAAAACTGGAGGAAGTGAAGTGTTTTAGATATCTGGGAGTGGATCTGTCAGCGGATGGAACCATGGAAGCGGAAGTGGATCATAGGGTGGGGGAGGGGGCGAAAATTTTGGGAGCCTTGAAAAATGTGTGGAAGTCGAGAACATTATCCCGGAAAGCAAAAATGGGTATGTTTGAAGGAATAGTAGTTCCAACAATGTTGTATGGTTGCGAGGCGTGGGCTATGGATAGAGTTGTGCGCAGGAGGATGGATGTGCTGGAAATGAGATGCTTGAGGACAATGTGTGGTGTGAGGTGGTTTGATCGAGTAAGTAACGTAAGGGTAAGAGAGATGTGTGGAAATAAAAAGAGCGTGGTTGAGAGAGCAGAAGAGGGTGTTTTGAAATGGTTTGGGCACATGGAGAGAATGAGTGAGGAAAGATTGACCAAGAGGATATATGTGTCGGAGGTGAAGGGAACGAGGAGAAGAGGGAGACCAAATTGGAGGTGGAAAGATGGAGTGAAAAGGATTTTGTGTGATCGGGGCCTGAACATGCAGGAGGGTGAAAGGAGGGCAAGGAATAGAGTGAATTGGAGCGATATGGTATACAGGGGTTGACGTGCTGTCAGTGGATTGAATCAGGGCATGTGGAGCGTCCGGGGTGGGCCGTGGAGGGCTGTGTGGGTATGTATATTTGCGTGTGTGGACGTGTGTATGTACATGTGTATGGGGGGGGTTTGGCCATTTCTTTCGTCTGTTTCCTTGCGCTACCTCGCAAACGCGGGAGACAGCGACAAAGTATAAAAAAAAAAAAAAAAATATATATATATATATATAGGGAGTGGAACTTATTAGAATAGGGGGTGACTGTATTGTTGACTGGTTGGTAAGGTTATTTAATGTATGTATTATTCGTGGTGAGATGCCTGAGGATTGGCGGAATGCTTGCATAGTGCCATTGTACAAAGGAAAAAGGGTTAAGAGTGAGTGCTCAAATTACAGAGGTATAAATTTGTTGAGTATTCCTGGTAAATTATATGGGAGGGTGTTGATTGAGAGGGTGAAGGAAAGTACAGAACATCAGATAGGAGAAGAGCAGTGTGGTTTCAGAAGTGGTAGAGGATGTGTGGATCAGGTGTTTGCTTTGAAGAATGTATGTGAGAAATACTTAGAAATGCAAATGGATTTGTATGTAGCATTTATGGATCTGGAGAAGGCATATGATAGAGTTGATAGAGATGCTCTGTGGAAGGTACTATGAATATATGGTGTGGGAGGCAAGTTGTTAGAAGAAGTAAAAAGTATTCATCAATGATGTAAGGCATGTGTACGTGTAGTAAGAGATTAAAGTGATTGGATCTCAGTGAATGTAGGTTTGCGGCAGGGGTTTGTGATGTCTCCAAGGTTGTTTAATTTTTTTATGGATAGGGTTGTTATTGAGGTGAATGCAAGAGTCTTGGAAAGAGGGGCAATTATGCAGTCTGTTGGGGATGAGTTTGGGAAGTGAGTCTGTTGTTGTTCGCTGATGATATAGCGCTGGTGGCTGATTCATGTGAGAAACTGCAGAAACTGGTGATTGAGTTTGGTAAAGTGTGTGAAAGAAGAAAGTTAAGAGTAAATTTGAATAAGAGCAAGGTTAATAGGTACAGTAGGGTTGAGGGTCAAGTCAATTGGGAGGTAAGTTTGAATGGAGAAAAACTGGAGGAAGTGAAGTGTTTTAGATATCTGGGAGTGGATCTGGAAGCGGATGGAACCATGGAAGCGGACGTGAATCATAGGGCGGGGGAGGGGGCGAAAATTCTAAGTGTCTTGAAGAATGTTTGGAAGTCGAGAACATTATCTCGGAAAGCAAAAATGGGTACGTTTGAAGGAATAGTGGTTCCAACAATGTTGTATGGTTGCGAGGCGTGGGCTATGGATAGACCTGTGCGGAGGAGGGTGGATGTGCTAGAAATGAAATGTTTCAGGACAATATGTGATGAGAGGTGGTTTGATCGAGTAAGTAATGTAAGGGTAAGAGAGATGTGTGGAAATAAAAAGAGAGTTGTTGAGAGACCAGAAGAGGGCGTTTTGAAATGGCCCCAGACGCTTCACATGCCCTGATTCAATCCACTGATAGCACGTCAACCCCGGTATACCACATTGATCCAATTCACTATATTCCTTGCACAACTCTCACCCTCCTGCATGTTCAGGCCCCGATCACTCAAAATCTTTTTCACTTCATCTTTCCACCTCCAATTTGGTCTCCCACTTCTCCTCGTTCCCTCCACCTCCGACCCATATATCCTCTTGGTCAATCTTTCCTCACTCATTCACTCCATGTGTCCGAACCATTTCAACACACCCTCATCTGCTCTCTCAACCACGCTCTTTTTATTTCCACACATCTCTCTTACCCTTACATTACTTACTCGATCAAACCACCTCACACCACACATTGTCCTCAAACATCTCTTTTCCAGCAGATCCACCCACCTGCGCACAACTCTATCGATAGCCCACGCCTCGCAACCATACAACATTGTTGGATCCACTATTCCTTCAAACATACCCATTTTTGCTTTCCTAGATAATGTTCTCGACTTCCACATTTATATATATATATATATATATATATATATATATATATATATATATATATATATATATATATATATATATATATATATATATATATATATATATATATATATATATATATATATATATGTATACATATATATATATATGTTTTGGAAGGAGGTAAATAAAGAGCGTAAGACAGGGGAGCAAATGGGAACTTCAGTGAAAGGGGCTAATGGGGAGGGGATAACAAGTAGTTGTGATGTGAGAAGGAGATGAAGTGAGTATTTTGAAGGCTTGTTGAATGTGTTTGATGATAGAGTGGCAGATGTGGGGTGTCTTGGTCGAGGTGGTGTGCAAAGTGAGAGGGTTAAGGAAAATGATTTGGTAAATAGAGAAGAGGTAGTAAAAGCTTTACGGAAGATGAAAGCCGGCAAAGCAGCAGGTTTGGATGGTATTGCAGTGGAATTTATTACAAAAGGGGGTGACTATATTCTTGACTAGTTGGTAAGGTTATTTAATGTATGTATGATTCATGGTGAGGTGCCTGAGGATTGGCGGAATGCTTGCATAGTGCCATTATACAAAGGTAAAGGGGATAAGAGTTAGTTCTCAAATTACAGAGGTATAAGTTTGTTCACTATTCCTGGAAATGAGATGTTTGAGGACAATATGTGGTGTGAGGTGGTTTGATCGAGTAACTAATGTAAGGGTGAGAGAGATGTGTGGAAATAAAAAGAGTGTGGTTGAGAGAGCATAAGAGGGTGTTTTGAAATGGTTTGGTCACATGGAGAGAATGAGTGAGCAAATATTGACCAAGAGGATATATGTGTCAGAGGTGGAGGGAACGAGAAGTGGGAGACCAAATTAGAGGTGGAAAGATGAAGTGAAAAAGATTTTGAGTGAACGGGGCCTGAACATGCAGGAGGGTGAGGGGCGTGCAAGGAATAGAGTGAATTGGAACGATGTGGTATACCGGGGTCTACGTGCTGTCAGTGGATAAAACCAGGGCATGTGAAGCGTCTGGGGTAAACCTTGCAAAGTCTGTGGGCCCTGTATGTGGAAAGGGAGCTGTGGTTTCGGTGCATTATTACATAACAGCTTGATACTGAGTGTGAGCGAATGGGGACTTTGGTGTTTTTCCTAGCGCTACCTCGAACACATGAGGGGGGAGGGGGTTGTCATTCCATGTGTGGCGAGGTGGCGATGGGAACAAATAAAGGCAGACAGTATGAATTATGTGCATGTGTATATATGTATATGTTTATGTTTGTAAACTTATGTGTACATTTAGGTGTATGGGTATGTATAGTGTGCGTGTGTGGACATGTATGTATATACATGTGTATGTGGGCGGGTTGGGCCATTCTTTCGTCTGTTTCCTTGCGCTACCTCGCTAACGCGGGAGACAGCGACAAAGCAAAATAAACAAATATAAAATAAATAAATATATATATATATATATATATATATATATATATATATATATATATATATATATATATATATATATATATATATATATATGGGAGGTGAGTTTGAATGGTGAAAAACTGGAGGAAGTGAAGTGTTTTAGATATCTGGGAGTGGATCTGTCAGCGGATGGAACCATGGAAGCGGAAGTGGATCATAGGGTGGGGGAGGGGGCGAAAATTTTGGGAGCCTTGAAAAATGTGTGGAAGTCGAGAACATTATCCCGGAAAGCAAAAATGGGTATGTTTGAAGGAATAGTAGTTCCAACAATGTTGTATGGTTGCGAGGCGTGGGCTATGGATAGAGTTGTGCGCAGGAGGATGGATGTGCTGGAAATGAGATGTTTGAGGACAATGTGTGGTGTGAGGTGGTTTGATCGAGTAAGTAACGTAAGGGTAAGAGAGATGTGTGGAAATAAAAAGAGCGTGGTTGAGAGAGCAGAAGAGAGTGTTTTAAAATGGTTTGGGCACATGGAGAGAATGAGTGAGGAAAGATTGACCAAGAGGATATATGTGTCGGAGGTGGAGGGAACGAGGAGAAGAGGGAGACCAAATTGGAGGTGGAAAGATGGAGTGAAAAAGATTTTGTGTGATCGGGGCCTGAACATGCAGGAGGGTGAAAGGAGGGCAAGGAATAGAGTGAATTGGAGCGATGTGGTATACAGGGGTTGACGTGCTGTCAGTGGATTGAATCAAGGCATGTGAAGCGTCCGGGGTAAACCATGGAAAGCTGTGTAGGTATGTATATTTGTGTGTGTGGACGTGTGTATGTACATGTGTATGGGGGGGGTTGGGCCATTTCTTTCGTCTGTTTCCTTGCGCTACCTCGCAATACGCGGGAGACAGCGACAAAGTATAAAAAAAAAAAAAAAAAAAAAAAATATATATATATATATATATATATATATATATATATATATATATATATATATTTATATATATATATATATATATATATACATATATATATATATATATATATATATATATATATATATATATATATATATATATATATATATATATATATATATATATATAAATATATATATATATATATATATATATATATATATATATATATATATATATATATATATATATATATATATATATATATATATATATATATATATATATATATATATATATATATATATATTCACATTTACTCTTAACTTTCTTCTTTCACATACTTTACCAAACTCGGTCACCAGCTTCTGCAGTTTCTCACATGAATCAGCCACCAGCGCTGTATCATCAGCGAACAACAACTGACTCACTTCCCAAGCTCTCTCATCCACAACAGACTTCATACTTGCCCCTCTTTCCAAAACTCTTGCATTCACCTCCCTAACAACCCCATCCATAAACAAATTATACAACCATGGAGACATCACACACCCCTGCTGCAAACCTACATTCAATGAGAACCAATCACTTTCCTCTCTTCCTACACGTACAAATGCCTTACATCCTCGATAAAAACTTTTCACTGCTTCTAACAACTTGCCTCCCACACCATATATTCTTAATACCTTCCACAGAGCATCTCTATCAACTCTATCATATGCCTTCTCCAGATCCATAAATGCTACATACAAATCCATTTGCTTTTCTAAGTATTTCTCACATACATCCTTCAAAGCAAAAACCTGATCCACACATCCTCTACCACTTCTGAAACCACACTGCTCTTCCCCAATGAGAATAAGAGCAAGGTTATTAGGTACAGTAGGGTTGAGGGTCAAGTCAATTGGGAGGTGAGTTTGAATGGAGAAAAACTGGAGGAAGTGAAGTGTTTTAGATATCTGGGAGTGTATCTGGCAGCGGATGGAACCATGGAATCGGAAGTGGATCATAGGGTGGGGGAGGGGGCGAAAATTCTGGGAGCCTTGAAGAATGTTGTATGGTTGCGAGGCGTGGGCTATGGATAGAGTTGTGCGCAGGATGATGGATGTGCTGGAAATGAGATGTTTGAGGACAATGTGTGGTGTGAGGTGGTTTGATCGAGTAAGTAACGTAAGGGTAAGAGAGATGTGTGGAAATAAAAAGAGCGTGGTTGAGAGAGCAGAAGAGGGTGTTTTGAAATGGTTTGGTCACATGGAGAGAATGAGTGAGGAAAGATTGACCAAGAGGATATATGTGTCGGAGGTGGAGGGAACGAGGAGAAGAGGGAGACCAAATTGGAGGTGGAAAGATGGAGTGAAAAAGATTATGTGTGATCGGGGCCTGAACATGCAGGAGGGTGAAAGTAGGGCAAGGAATAGAGTGAATTGGAGCGATGTGGTATACCTGGGTTGACGTGCTGTCAGCGGATTGAATCAAGGCATGTGAAGCGTTTGGGGTAAACCATGGAAAGCTGTGTAGGTATGTATATTTGCGTTTGTGGACGTATGTATATACAGGTGTATGGAGGTGGGTTGGGCCATTTCTTTCGTCTGTTTCCTTGCGCTACCTCGCAAACGCGGGAGACAGCGACAAAGCAAAAAAAAAAGAAAAAAAAATATGTATATATATATATATATATATATATATATATATATATATATATATATATATATATATATATATATATATATATATATATATATATATATATATATATATATATATATGGGACCAGGATATTAAAAGAGAGTTGTGGTTTCGTTGCATTATTACATGACTGCTAGAGACTGAGTGTGAACGAATGGGGCCTTCGTTGTCTTTTCCTAGCGCTACCTTGCACACATGAGGTGGGAGGGGTTGTTATTTCATGTGTGGCGAGGTTGCGATGGCAATCAATAAAGGCAGACAGTATGAATTATGGACATGTGTATATATGTACATGTCTCTGTGTGGATATATATGTATACCTTGAGATGTATAGGTATGTATATTCGCGTTTGTAGACGTGTATGTAAATGCATGTTCATGTGGGTGGGTTGGGCCATTTTTTCGTCTGTTTCCTTGCGCTACCTCGCTAACGTGGGAGACAGCGACAAAACAAAAACACAATAAATTATAAATAATATATATATGTATATATATATATATATATATATATATATATATATACATATATATATATATATATACGAATAAAGTGTATATGAACGCGCACCTTCATAGAACATACAAAGCTCCATCAGCCAGGATCGAACCTGGGACCCCTTGTGCAAGAGGCAGGAATGCTAACCGTTAGGCTAAGGGACTGTATAATAGGAAACAACTATTCGAAATACTAAGTACTCGAATACCCTTCGTCTCACTATGGTGATCAACGGGGTCTATCGGTTGTTTCCGAACAGGACACATAGCCAGCTGAGAGCGTTTTACCGAACTTGACTGTACAACGCGGAGTTATATGAATACGAATAAAGTGTATATGAACGCGCACCTTCATAGAACATACAAAGCTCCATCAGCCAGGATCGAACCTGGGACCCCTTGTGCAAGAGGCAGGCATGCTAACCGCTAGGTAAGGGACTGTATAATAGGAAACAATTATTCGAAATACTAAGTACTCGAATACCCTTCGTCTCACTATGGTGAGCAACGGGGTCTATCGATTGTTTCCCAACAGAACACATAGCCAGCTGAGAGCGTTTTACCGAACCTGACTGTACAACGCAGAGTTATATAAATGCGAATAAAGTGTATATGAACGCGCACCCTCATAGAACATACAAAGCTCCATCAGCCAGGATCGAACCTGGGACCCCTTGTGCAAGAGGCAGGCATGCTAACCGCTAGACTATGGAAAAGGGAAATGTATAATTTATTTAGACAGCAGCCAACAGTAGTTTTCATCAATTTAACCACTGTATCATACTGCCTTGTCCACTTCTCTTATCATGAATGTGGAATATTGGCTTATGATGTTTCACACACACATATATATATCTTTTTTTTCTTTCATACTATTCGCCATTTCCCGCATTAGCGAGGTAGCGCTAAGAACAGAGGACTGGACCTTTGAGGGAATATCCTCACCTGGTCCCCTTCTCTGTTCCTTCTTTTGGAAAAAAAAAAAAACGAGAGGGGAGGATTTCCAGCCGCCCGCTCCCTTCCCTTTTAGTCGCCTTCTACGACACGCAGGGAATGCGTGGGAAGTATTCTTTCTCCCCCATCCCCAGGGATAACATATATATATATATATATATATATATATATATATATATATATATATATATATATATATATATATATATATATATATATATACATATATATATATATATATATATATATATATATATATATATATATATATATATATATATATATATATATATATATATATATATATATATATATATATATATATTTTTTTTTTTTTTGCTTTGTCGCTGTCTCCCGCGTTTGCGAGGTAGCGAAAGGAAACAGACAAAAGAAATGGCCCAACCCACCCCCATACACAAGTATATACATACGTCCACACACGTCCAATGATACATACGTCCATGATACATACGTCCATGATACATACGTCCACATCGATCCAATTCACTCTATTCCTTGCCCTTCTTTCACCCTCCTGCATGTTCAGGCCCCGATCACACAAAATCTTTTTCACTCCATCTTTCCGCCTCCAATTTGGTCTCCCACTTCTCGTTCCCTCCACCTCCGACACATATATCCTCTTGGTCAATCTATCCTCACTCATTCTCTCCATATGCCAAAACCACTTCAAAACACCCTCTTCTGCTCTCTCAATCACACTCTTTTTATTTCCACACATCTCTCTTACCCTTACGTTACTTACTCGATCAAACCACCTCACACCACACATTGTCCTTAAACATCTCATTTCCAGCACATCCATCCTCCTGCGCACAACTCTATCCATAGCCCACGCCTCGCAACCATACAACATTGTTGGAACCACTATTCCTTCAAACATACCCATTTTTGCTTTCCGAGATAATGTTCTCGACTTCCACACATTCTTCAAGGCTCCCAGGATTTTCGCCCCCTCCCCCACCCTATGATCCACTTCCCCTTCCATGGTTCCATCCACTGCCAGATCACCTCCCAGATATCTAAAACACTTTACTTCCTCCAGTTTTTCTTCCATTCAAACTCACCTCCCAATTGACTTAACCCACAACCCAACTGTACCTAATAACCTTGCTCTTATTCACATTTACTCTTAACTTTCTTCTTTCACACACTTTACCAAACTCAGTCACCAGCTTCTGCAGTTTCTCACATGAATCAGCCACCAGCGCTGTATCATCAGCGAACAACAACTGACTCACTTCCCAAGCTCTCTCATCCCCTACAGACTTCATACTTGCCCCTCTTTCCAAAACTCTTGCATTCACCTCCCTAACAACCCCATCCATAAACAAATTAAACAACCATGGAGACATCACACACCCCTGCCGCAAACCTACATTCAATGGGAACCAATCACTTTCCTCTCTTCCTACACGTACACATGCCTTACATCCTCGATAAAAACTTTTCACTGCTTCTAACAACTTGCCTCCCACACCATATATTCTTAATACCTTCCACAGAGCATCTCTATCAACTCTATCATATGCCTTCTCCGATCCATAAATGCTACATACAAATCCATTTGCTTTTCTAAGTATTTCTCACATACATTCTTCAAAGCAAACACCTGATCCACACATCCTCTACCACTTCTGAAACCACACTGCTCTTCCCCAATCTGATGCTCTGTACATGCCTTCACCCTCTCAATCAATACCCTCCCATATAATTTACCAGGAATACTCAACAAACTTATACCTCTGTAATTTGAGCACTCACTCTTATCCCCTTTACCTTTGTACAATGGCACTATGCACGCATTCCGCCAATCCTCAGGCACCTCACCATGAGTCATACATACATTAAATAACCTTACCAACCAGTCAACAATACAGTCACCCCCTTTTTTAATAAATTCCACTGCAATACCATCCAAACCTGCTGCCTTGCCGGCTTTCATCTTCCGCAAAGCTTTTACTACCTCTTCTCTGTTTACCAAATCATTTTCCCTAACCCTCTCACTTTGCACACCACCTCGACCAAAACACCCTATATCTGCCACTCTATCATCAAACACATTCAACAAACCTTCAAAATACTCACTCCATCTCCTTCTCACATCACCACTACTTGTTATCACCTCCCCATTTGCGCCCTTCACTGAAGTTCCCATTTCCTCCCTTGTCTTACGCACTTTATTTACCTCCTTCCAAAATATCTTTTTATTCTCCCTAAAAAAATATATATATATATATATATATATATATATATATATATATATATATATATATATATATATATATATATATATATATATATATATATATATATATATATATATATATATATATATATATATATATATATATATATATTTTCATGAGTCCACGGGGAAAATGAAACACGATATGCTCCCAATTGCACTTTTGTGTAATAATCACCTCACCATAAATATGTGTGTATATGTATGTGTGCACAGTCAGCTGAAAAAATTCGTGGAGAACCGACAGGTGTTCGGTATGGATTCTGGTCTGGTAATGATGGAAAATCTTGCTGCCAAACGTACGATAAACCGTAATGTTGCCCACCTTTCAAGGATCCCCTACGCTACACAAGGGTCAGACACAACTTTAATGTAATGTTTGGCGGGAAAGAAATTCGGAGTTATTTAAGCATATCCCAGTGTATTACCTATGTTTCACCTGACAAGTAAAATGCAGTAGACTACTTATAGTGTGTATAATATGAGATACTGGAGAAGTCCTGATCTATAGATGTGCTTTGGTGTGTGTATTATTGGGGAAATAACTTAAATCTGTGGATTTAGAGGTGTTGGAAGCAGGTCAAACGTTCCATTGATTAACAGGTTAACTGAGAGTACAAGATCCAAGCGGTTATGTTAACAGAAGATGGTAGTTCATCCTCCACTCAACAAACCTACGAGAACATCACATCTTGTCCCTGCAGGTCATTTGCTACGTTGATTGCTGATGTAATGATTAATGGACATATCTATATATCGGCAAATGTACGTGTGTATGACCTCCTGGATTCCGTGGAAATGATCCATACATGTTTCAAGTATGTGGGCACTACAGCAAGAGCGCTTATGTACTTGGATTTTCTAACATTGTTATTAACCGTATCTCTTATCATTAGCTGTCACTTTAAGTATGTATCACAGAGCGCACTAGTGCGGTCAGTGCATTACCACGTCATTACCACGACTCTCCCTTTGAATGTGTATTTAGGTTTAAATTGCTTTTATCGGCATTTTTAATCACCAATATTGTTTCCACAACATATATTTTGCCCTTGATGAGTGAGGCGTAAGCACTTGATAGCTTCAACAACCTCAAATTCAGCAGATGTCTGCAAAGATGAACATGTCTGTGACTTGCTGTCTCCTAGGCTGTAATCACATTATGGCTACCTGTCTACCTCTACACGCTTCTCACACGTCATAACCACACACGCCAATCCCAGGCATTCAGTGTCTTTTCGATTATCAGATATTGCAGCTATCTAACATTGATATTCTATGTAGACCCAGTGCCAAGGTCGGTTGGACTTTAGGCCCATCAGCCGCCAGGGTCATTAAGGTCGTCAACGTACGCAGCATCGACCAACCGAAAAATCTTTAATACCTTCTTCATGTATTGAAGATAATTCTAAGACTACATAAACTCTCGTTATGCATGTGGCTTATATGCTATTCATTCATTCATTTATTGGGTTTAACGGCCAGCGACCTATTAGTAAGGTCATTAGGCCTGTAACCCGGTTTGATTTTTGACTGTATAAAGTCCCTACATAATAATGACATCAATACCTAGTAGTACTACCTAGTCCTATAGGGAAAAAAAGAAAAGAAAAAAATTGGAAGAAAAGTTGGCACGTGGTTATTGTGTCAACGTGGCGGCAAACACCACCCAGTCAGCACAACATCCACTGGTGCAGCTGCCAGAAGGACTGCGAAAGTGAAAGGATAGATTAGAGATAGTCCTTCACCATAACACAGAACATATATATAAAATATAACATAATGGCTTCGGCAACTCGTCAGCCGGACACCATAACGTAACCAACCCTAGGCCGAAACCATCCCCGATCCTGGCCAGCAGCATAATGAGCAAATTGCTTCGCCCACCACACAACCAGCCCAGAGCGAAAGCAGCCACACCTCGAAGCCAGCTCAGGCACAGAGTAGAACCAACGAACCACCTTATATCATCTTGATCATTTCCATTTCCTTGAGAAAGATAAACAATTAGTTAATTATGTTGTTAGTATCACCAAGTAGATTGTAGATGGTGAAGTTGGTTTTCTTGTTCTTGAAATATTCTATCAGCCTCTTCCTGTTTTCATGATGTTTCGTACACTGTGTGAGGAGGTGCTCTATTGTCAGATTTATTTGACAGGTTTCGCATCCTGCTGGAAAGTTTCTGTTTATATAGGGTTGTAGGTAGGTGCTGTAGGTACAGTTGAGACGTAGACGGACCAAGACGACTTCCTCTCTTCTATTCTTCCTGTACGAGGTCATCCAGTCCGCTACTTGTGGTTTATATTTTCTTGCTTTAGTCAGGCTGGTCCACTGACTTCGCCACAGAAGAAATACTGAATCCTTTCCCAAGGAAAGGCAGGACCCCAGCTCCCGAGGAATCGGAACGACCTCCTCGAGTTCTGAGGTTCAGTGCCGTAAATGATGTTGCCCTGAGTTTCATTTGACTCGGTATAACACGAGTTTATAGCTTTGAGAGCTAACAATGAATCGATGAAAATGACTGATTTGATATGAATTGAATTAGTTATATAATCTATGGCCTTGTCAATAGCAAATAATTCCACGCAGAAAACAGTTGCATGGATCGGTAGCCTGTACCGAAGACAGCATTCATTCAGCCATACTCTCGCACCAACACACTCACCTGTCTTGGAGCCATCTGTGTAGAAGTGGGCATGTGATAAAAGATCCATGATGACATGACGGAATCGCTGATGTACCTCACTCTCCGGCGCGTTCCTTTTCTCCATAGGGAGCCAGTTGTTCTTAGTTTATACTTTTGGCTGTTCCCAAGGAGGTAGTTTATATCTGACCAGTGTGTCCACTTCTTGCACTTGACCAGAATTCTCACTGAGGAAGTGTATTCTGAGGGCCAGGGGCCTGACACCTCTCTCGACGAACTGTTCGTATTGCGCTGCCAGGCGACAGGCATTAGTATTTCTTCTCCTGGTCATCAGAATGCCACACTTTAACGTTAATTCATCTCGACGCAGCGGGAGAGGAGGGACATTTGCCTCAACTTCCAATCGTGGAACCCTGGTACATGACAGAGCTATCCTGATAGCCATAGTCCAGTTTACCTCTGATAAGAGCCTTGTACAACATCAATAAAGATTTCCTGTCGGCTCCCCAAAATGAACCCGAGAGATACTTAAGAATATCTAACCGTTTATTACTATTTGTAATCAAATAATCTGTGTTTTTTCCAATTCAATCTTTGGTCAAAACGTAAACCAAGGAATCTTAAATTATTTCAAAGGGGAACCGGGTTGTTGTCTAATTTTAGCTGCAAATTCGGGAATTTATTTTTACTAGTAAAAACAACCGCGGCACTTTTAGCTGGTGAAAACTTAATTCCCCACTGTAGCGCCCAACGTGAAAGGATTCAAGTGTAACTTGAACCCGCTCTGCTGAAAATTGTGCATTAGACGAAAAGAGCCATATTGCACAATCATCAGCATTAAGTGAGTATTTAAGGTTTCGAGGGACGGAAGCTGGAGACAGAATATCATTGATCATAATGTTAGATAATGTTGGGCTCAAAACGCTGCCTTGCGGCACCCCTTTTTCTTGGACAAATATGTCCAAGATTACGTTTGATGCAGTAAGCTTGACAGCAAACGTTCTGTCACGTAAGAAATTTTTTATAGAAACAGGTAAAGAGCCTCTTAAACCAATAATATAAAGTTTGCTTAAGATTCCGTTTCGCCATGTCATGTCAAAGGCTTTCTCCAAATCCAGAAAAACTGCAGTTAAAAAATCTTTCTTTATAAAGGTATCTAAAAAGTTATGTTCTAAACTTATCAAATGATCCATTGCGCTTCTTTGTTTACGGAATGCACACTGTTGATCATCTAATAAATTTTGCGATTCTAATAAAAAAGAAGCCTGTTATTAACCATTCCTTCCATGACCTTGCAAATGCAGCTCGTCAGTGCAATAGGTCGAAACGAACTGCTATTCGTAAGGCGTCCAGAACCTTTTGGGATGAGGATGACGTGCGCAAAGTGCCGTGAGTTTGGAAACGTTCTAGACGTCCAAATCTCATTGTACAATGCTAACAGCTTAGTCAGGTTGGCCTGACTAAGACGCTGAATCATCTCGTAGGTTATCCCACTGGGTCCTGGGCTGGAACCTTTACAGAATTCCAGGGCAAGAAGTAATTCTTTGAGAGAAAATGCATTATTGTATGGCATAGTTTCATCTTGTGGCAAAGTCAATCACTGTCTGCTCGGCCTGACGTTTGTGCGGTAGAAATCGTCGATCGTAATTGGCCGAGCTACATATGTCTGTGAATCTCTGGCGATAGCGTTGGCTATGTCAGCTGGGTCGTCTATGGTGCCGTCTTGCGTGATGAGTTGAGGGATGGATGGTAGTTTATATTTTCTGGTCATTTTCTTTATTGTGGACCAGACCTGACTGCTCGGTATGTCTTTATTAACAGTTGAAACATAGACCCGCCAGGAGTCTCTTTTTGCTTGTCTTATTGTTCTTCTTACCTGAGCCCTCGCTTGTTTATACGCAATGAAGTTATTATCTGAGGCTCTTTGTCGAAAATCCTACATCTATTGCGCTCACGCAGTGCATTTCGGTAATCTGGTGTCCACCAAGGAACTCTATGCTTTGTGGATATTGTAGGGATCTTAGAAATGGAGGCCTCAGCCGTCCTGAGGATGGTGTTGGTTACATTATTGACCTTTGTGTCAACGTCATTTCCGGATATATCTAGGACGGCTTATCTTGAGAATGACCCCCAGTCTACTTTCTTATAATTGAATCTAATCGGAGACGGTCTGGTACTATTGTCTCATGCATAAGAAAGAGATTGGGAAGTGGCCACTTCCCAAGGAGTCGTCATAAGTACCCCAGGTGATGTCATTTAGTATATCCGGGGATGACAAAGATAGGTCGATGGTTGAGATGCTTTCTGTCTGATCATGTATACGAGTTCCACTACCATCGTTTACAAGAGTGAGATAAGAATTGATGATACAATTTACCATTTGCTTCCCGCAAGAGTCTGCCTGCATACTTCCCCACTGATGATGAGCGTTGAAGTCTCCAAGAATTAGTTTTGTGTGGGTTAATTGACTAAAGAGCAAAGTGAACTCATCATCATCAAGTGCACTGGAACCGGGACAGTAAACTGAATAAATGGCCAGGTACGTGTTATCAAATTTTACTCTACATGCGACAGCTTCTAGAGTAGAATTTAAAGTCACTCCTGTATGGGGTAAGCTTTGGCTACCCCATGATCTTCATCTCTTCTGTACGGGTGATAGTTATCTAAAACAGCACAATCTTCGACTGTGCTGTTTATATAATGCAAGCAACAGTGATAGTTGTGCTTGCTTATTCTTAAAACCTCTACAACTCCACTGAATGATATTGAATGCGTTGGTTTAAGATTTCTTTAGCCGGCCAGCTTTGTGAACCTTTTTTTGGACTTGAGCGAGTCCAAGGGGGAACGGGATCGGCTCCTGATAGTGGGGACGGTATTGTCGTCCATCTATTCCACCGAGGAAGACTTCATCGAAGAAGACCTCCTCACTGGAGTAACAGGAACGATGGCGTGCGACATAGTTTCTTTTGAAAGTTTAACCAAATTTGTCTTGTCCTCTTTCATGTTTTTCGGTCTAACAGAGCAGATGGCTTTTGGGTATGAATCTTTGTCAGTATTGTCGTCAGAGTCAGTGTCAGTGTCGGTCTGCTTTGTTAAAGGTTCGTCTGGAGTGGTGGAGCGTGGTTCAGTACTTCGCATTGTCTGCGTGGCAATTGTGACCATGACCGGCTTACATTCAATGCTATTGCATGGGACTCATTGGGTTTGGGAGTCTTGTGAGTCTCCACCCTCTTCCTTGCTTCACCATATGAAATGTTCTCCTTTGCCTCAACTGCGCAGACTTCCTTCTCAAACTTGTACCGAGGACATTCTCGGTACGAGCTTGGGAGGTTGCCACCACGGTTAACGCAAAGTACCACTTTGGTTGTACAATTGTCAGCAACATGGTCCTCGCTTACACATCGAGATGAATGAGTACAGGACTTTTCACCATGACCATATCTTTGACATTTAAAGCATCGCAAGGGGTTCGGTATGTAAGGTCTCACAGCTACCTTAACATAACCTACAGCAATGTCATTTGGCAATTTTGATTTTCCGAAAGTTAGAGTGATCAGGTGGGTTGTAGGTCGCTCGCCGTCAATAAGTTTTGTAATAAATCTGGCAGCGATCCCTTCCTCGTCTGCAAGTTCACTTACTATGTCGTCCTCACTCATGCCCCCCATGACATCAGGACACATGATTACTCCTATGCATGAGTTCATGGTCACCGGAATGGAATCCACAGCATCGTAAAAATGAATTTTTTTAGCTTTAGTAGGTCTGCCACTTAATTTGATGACTTAACTTAAACAAGATCACCACTAGCCAGTTTCCTTACCATCTCAGCAGCACCAGCTTGGCTATCAATCACTTTCTTGATGAGGAATGGGTTGAGGGAAGCTAGAGTTGTTGAATCGGTCGCAAGTAACATAACAAATTCCGCATTTTTGGACTTTATGTCCAGCGTGGGTCGGTTACCACCACTGCCCCCTATGGGAGTAGTGGTTGGCTTACTAGACTCCATACCAGTGGGGCTAGACCCCAGATTTTGGGGTGGCGTACCACCCCTCACGAAAGGTACTTGTAACACCTCACCTCTGCTCTAAGAAAAATTAAGAGGCAGCTGATCAGACAGAAAAGCGCCCCAAAGTAGAGCTGGCCGGACGTACCAATCTGGGTTTAGTTCTCCAGCTGTCACCTCTCGATTGGACGCACAATTCTGTCCAACCAGCCTTCGTGAGATGTGCCAGTGGTTCAGCAACACCAGAAACACCGGTCAACACTCACTTGCCTGTAAACACAAAAAGAGAAGAGTAAAAACAGAAAATAAATACAAATAAAAGCTAGGAGAGGAAATGGGGGAATGCTTCACTAAGCTAAAGAGCTAAGGTAAGCCAATAATAACAAAAAATACGGTAGATAAGGGAAGGCCTCTTTTACCAGTTCTGTTATGTGCTATGGCTAAAATTTGGGCATTATGTAGCCTTCAGCTGTTGAGCGCATTGATATCGTAGGTTACCACTTCGTAAGTTTATACTGCTTACCAATACGTATTCCACTGAGTTTAATGCTATTTAAATTAATTATTGGTCTTCGTAGTAATACGACGATTTGTAATGCATTCATATAACACATTTGAACCGTCTGCCTTATTTGTTATGTTTTCAGGCTTGAATAAAGATCCGCTCTGTGTCGAAAGGATAAATCACGAAATAAAACACAATAAACCGTCGAAAATAATTAGATTACTTTCCTTATAGCATATTTTGATTATAGGTTATTGTGAATATGTGATGTGGTGAGGAAGACAAGTAATGGATCATTGAGGGCAGAGGGAGGGGAAAGGATAACTTCAGCATCAATGATCTCCTGTTAGGCATAGACGACACTACGGTTGTGTACCGTAGCCTGATGTCTGCGGAGCAGCTCCCACTCTTGCATGACATGCTGTGCTATCCAGCACCTAATCCTCTCCTAGCCCTGCTCCCATGCGCTCTCCATCAGTCCCCAGCAGTTTTTGATGTGATTTATGTCACATAACTGCGACAGCCAGTCCAGTAACTCAACAGTCGGTTGCTCGGAAACCATCGGCGAACGATATCTGATCTGTGGATAGTATGGCTGTTGTCCTAAAACAAAATCAATGAAAGAGGAAATCATAGAAATACGGTATACTTGCATATTGTTATCATATACATTATGTTGTATCAGGCAGTCACTACCAGAGGATTGTGACAAATATCAGCATCAGAGATGAATGCAGGTTAAAGGCATGAGACACTTAGGGCAGCGGAAATTTTGATTACCGGTCATTTCAAATACCAATATAGTTCACTGCAGGTTTCATACTCTCGATATTAATGAAATTTTATGACTGATACTTCCCCTGGATTTATACTGGCATTAAACTTCAGGATAATAATAACTCCAGTAAGGTTAATAATCGTAGTGTGAGTGTTCTACCTAAAGTGAAACAATTTCTGTGTATAAACAGTGACTGTAGTTGATAGTATATTCAGATTCCATGAGATATAGAATGGTCATCAGTGTTACTGATGGATGGTTGCAATTTGATTACCGTATTTGTTAGCCATAGACGACGGGAGAGTAGCGGTATATGATAATATGTAGTGACATGTTATGTGTAATGGGTGAGGACTGTGGTGGAATATATCGTAGATTTACGGGAATGATAGTGATGGGCGTGTTTGAACAAACATGATAACGCTGACGTGAGATGGGATGAGGAAGAAGGAGTATATAAGATTTTTTGGTGATTCAGGGACGTAGGGTTATTCAGGCTGCGACTCTTCACTGACCTGTATAAGTACTATCCTTTCTGGGAGGATAGAGCCATGGCACAAACCGAGGGTAGCCTCATTTCTTCCAGTATCTCAAGATACTTCTCTGCAGTGAAGCGCCCTTCAGTATCGCCCAGTTCCCCTATCCCATATGAATGAAGGCATTCCCAGATGATGCAGGTGACGACCACTTTTGGCGATTTCGTAGATATTCTCCAGAGTGTATCTTGTCCCATTTGCGTACAAGCAATGTTGCCTCCCATTTGTGCTAGATGAAAAGGTTTTCTCATCAGAGGATATAACCCGCCCCAAGACTGCATATTCTCATGCTGTGCGAAGCGTTGCCTCTCCATGCGATGTTCATTCGAAAAATTTTTCTTTCTTAGCGTGATTCCTATGGTGCACTCCAGCTTTGTTGAGTCGGTTTCGCACAGTACAGACTAGAGCTACAGCATTGGTCTTGGAATCCTCTGTTACTGCAGCAAGGATACGTTGATATTCCTCAGCTGTGGTGTTCTTGGGTGCACCTGAACCCGACAATCTTGTAAATTCATCTCCTCGAGCCATCTCCTCCACTACTTGCAAATTGTACTCTGCTAAACGCCAGGTTCCAATTCTATGTCAGGAGAGGACCGACTACCTTCCTTCATGCCGATAATTTTACCTCTGCGAATTAGTTGAATGATGGTATAGGAGTGAGAGTTGGTGTAAGTGTTTGTGTATCATAATTAATGTAGGTAGAAAGTGAATATTAAGTGACAACTTTGCTGCTATAGCCTAAAATAAGTTGAGGTAAATGGGTACCGCAGATAGGATTATCATCGATATTGACTAGTATGGTGATAATAATCAGTGTTATTAAGCACTTTACGATTTCACAATCATTTCTGCTCTGTTCCCATTGTTAATCTTTCCCTCACAACCCTTCAACCCTTATTCATTTCAGAACCTCATGCTACCCCACCCTCTTCTTTGTCCTTCCTCCACCCCCTCCACCAACCTTTACCCTCTCCCCCACTTGTGTCTACAACCAACATCGAACAAAGTCTGGAATCATTTGTGTTATATTCACCCTTTATGATCAAGCGTTCAGTAACGTTATACATCTTCATTTGAGTAATACTTACCCTCTATGATCAAGCGATCACTTAGGTCATACATCTAAACCATGACACTGAACTAGTCAGTGTTAAATGGACTCTATGTACTTTCATAGGTGTCTAAACTTACTTTTCGCCACCCAACAATGTACAACTTCAACAGACTAACCTATGTGCGATTTTACTCCACACACAACGAGCGTTTCATATTCAAATTCTGATCCAAGTATCTTATTTCATCTTCCTCATATCTTGCATCTAATATGTAAGCCAAAAGATTTTCATCATAGTCATAAGCCTACTGATTCTAAACCTTGCATACATGGCATCTCATATTATGCAGTATTACCACCTTACACTCGTCAACCCTCTCGGACTCTCTAAAAATTCATTCGATGGGCTTTACACTCATATTTACATTTGCTCGCCGTCATCCATTACTTATGCAACCCCACTCATCAATAAAAACATAAATGTATAAAAGAAAAAAAAGTAGTGCATATACCTGTTTTCCTCTCCCCTACATCTGATCGCCATCTCCTCGTCGGCTATGAAGCGGAAGGAAACACAAAGAAAGGCCACATTCGCGCAAGTGTAATGCACGGAAACCACAGATGTCTGTCCACATCCAGGCCCTACAGACCTTCCTCTGGCTTATAACAGCCGTTTCACATGGCCTTGTTGACGATAAATTGACCCTAGTTCACTCTATTATGTGCACACCTTTCACCCTCCTCAAAATCTTTTTCACTTCATCCTTCATCTCCAATTTGGTTCCCCGTTCTCCTTGTTCCCTCCCTTTATGACACATATATCTCCTTTGTCAAACTTTCCTCACTCATTATCTCCTTATATCCAAACCATTTCAACATACCCTCTTCTGTTCTCTCAAGCACCCTCTTTCTATTACCACACATCTCCCTTACCCTTTCATTACTTACTCGATCAAACCACCTCACACCACACATTGTCCTCAGACACTTTATTTCCAGCATATCCACTCTCCTCCACACAATCCTATCAGTCACCTATGCCTAGCCGCCACATGATATTGTTGGGACGACTATTCACTCAAACATAACGATTATTGCTCCACACATTCTTCATCACTCCCAGAAACTTCACACGCTCCCCCACCCTATTACTCACCTCCACTTGTATGGTTCTATTCGCTACCATGTCCACTCCCAGATATCTGTAATACTTCCCTTCCTTCAATTTTCATCTATCTTATGTGAGTATATTTGTTGATATGGCAGTCCAGTCATTAACATATGGATGTTAGATAGGCCATAGGTAAGACTGAGTGGAGAAGGGTAGGTGTGTTGGAAATGAAATGTTTGAGGACAATATGTCGTGTGAGGTGGTTAAATCAAATAAGTAATAAATGAGTAAGAAAGAGATTTCGTAATGAAAAGATCTTGGTTAAAAGAGAAGAAGAGGGTGTGATGAAATAGTTTGGATATATGGAAAGAATAAGTGAGAAAAGGTTGACAAAGAGGATATATATATATATATATATATATATATATATATATATATATATATATATATATATATATATATATATATATATATATATATATATATATATATATATATATATATATATATATATATATATATATATATATATATATATATATATATATATATATATATATATATATATATATATATATATATATATATATATATATATATATAAGGAAAGTGATTGGTTCTCAGTGAATGTAGGTTTGCGGCAGGGGTGTGTGATGTCTCCATGGTTGTTTAATTTGTTTATGGATGGGGTTGTTAGGGAGGTAAATGCAAGAGTTTTGGAAAGAGGGGCAAGTATGAAGTCTGTTGGGGATGAGAGAGCTTGTGAAGTGAGTCAGTTCTTGTTCGCTGATGATACAGCGCTGGTGGCTGATTCATGTGAGAAACTGCAGAAGCTGGTGACTGAGTTTGGTAAAGTGTATGGAAGAAGAAAGTTAAGAGTAAATGTGAATAAGAGCAAGGTTATTAGGTACAGTAGGGTTGAGGGTCAAGTCAATTGGGAGGTGAGTTTGAATGGAGAAAAACTGGAGGAAGTGAAGTGTTTTAGATATCTGGGAGTGGATCTGGCAGTGGATGGAACCATGGAAGCGGAAGTGGATCATAGGGTGGGGGAGGGGGCGAAAATTCTGGGGGCCTTGAAGAATGTGTGGAAGTCGAGAACATTATCTCGGAAAGCAAAAATGGGTATGTTTGAAGGAATAGTGGTTCCAACAATGTTGTATGGTTGCGAGGCGTGGGCTATGGATAGAGTGGTGCCCAGGAGGATGGATGTGCTGGAAATGAGATGTTTGAGGACAATGTGTGGTGTGAGGTGGTTTGATCGAGTGAGTAACGTAAGGGTAAGAGAGATGTGTGGAAATAAAAAGAGCGTGGTTGAGAGAGCAGAAGAGGGTGTTTTGAAGTGGTTTGGGCACATGGAGAGAATGAGTGAGGAAAGATTGACCAAGAGGATATATGTGTCGGAGGTGGAGGGAACGAGGAGAAGAGGGAGACCAAATTGGAGGTGGAAAGATGAAGTGAAAAAGATTTTGTGTGATCGGGGCCTGAACATGCAGGAGGGTGAAAGGAGGGCAAGGAATAGAGTGAATTGGAGCGATGTGGTATACCGGGGTTGACGTGCTGTCAGTGGATTGAATCAAGGCATGTGAAGCGTCTGGGGTAAACCATGGAAAGCTGTGTAGGTATGTATATTTGCGTGTGTGGACGTATGTATATACATGTGTATGGGGGGGGGTTGGGCCATTTCTTTCGTCTGTTTCCTTGCGCTACCTCGCAAACGCGGGAGACAGCGACAAAGTAAAAAAAAAAAAAAAAAAAAATAAAAAATATATATATATATATATATATATATATATATATATATATATATATGTCAGAAGTGGAAGTAGCAAGAAAAACGAGGAAACCAACCTGGATTTGGAAGGATAGAGTGAAAAAGATGTTCAGTGTTCAGGGCATGAACATGCAGGATGGTGAAAAGCGTGCACGGAAAAGGGTGAATTGGAAAGATATGGTGCATATGGGTCATGGGCTGTCACTAGGTTGAACCAGGGTATCTGAAGCGTTTAGGTTAACTCTTGGAAAAATCTTAGGAGCCAGAAAAGAGACTCATATGAAAATATACATGTGTGTATATGTATATGTCTTTGTATGTACATGTATGTGTACGTTGAAACGTGTGGGCGTTTATGTATATATATTTGTATGAAGATGGGTTTGGCCACTCTTTCGTCTGTTTCCTTCCACTGCCTCGCTAAATCGGGACACGGCGACTAAGTATTATATATATATATATATATATATATTATCCCTGGGGATAGGGGATTAAGAATACATCCCACGTATTCCCTGCGTGTCGTAGAAGGCGACTAAAAGGGGAGGGAGCGGGGGGCTGGAAATCCTCCCCTCTCTCTTTTTCTTTTTTTTTTTTTTTTTTCCAAAAGAAGGAACAGAGGGGGCCAGGTGAGGATATTCCAAAAAAGGCCCAGTCCTCTGTTCTTAACGCTACCTCGCTATCGCGGGAAATGGCGAATAGTATAAAAAAAAAAAAAAATATATATATATATATATATATATATATATATATATATATATATCTTTTTTTTTTTTAACTATTCGCCATTTCCCGCGTTAACGAGGTAGCGTTAAGAACAGAGCACTGGGCCTTTTTTGGAATATCCTCACCTGGCCCCCTCTGTTCCTTCTTTTGGAAAATTAAAAAAAAAAACGAGAGGGGAGGATTTCCAGCCCCCCGCTCCCTCCCCTTTTAGTCGCCTTCTACGACACGCAGGGAATACGTGGGAAGTATTCTTAATCCCCTATCCCCAGGGATAAATATATATATATATATATATATATATATATATATATATATATATATATATATATATATATATATATATATATATATATATATATATATATATATTTTTTTTTTTTTTTTTTTTTTGCTTTGTCGCTGTCTCCCGCGTTTGCGAGGTAGCGCAAGGGAACAGACGAAAGAAATGGCCCAACACACCCCCATACACATGTATATACATACGCCCACACACGCAAATATACATACCTACACAGCTTTCCATGGTTTACCCCAGACGCTTCACATGCCTTGATTCAATCCACTGACAGCACGTCAACCCCGGTATACCATATCGCTCCAATTCACTCTATTCCTTGCCCTCCTTTCACCCTCCTGCATGTTCAGGCCCCGATCACAGAAAATCTTTTTCACTCCATCTTTCCACCTCCAATTTGGTCTCCCTCTTCTCCTCGTTCCCTCCACCTCCGACACATATATCCTCTTGGTCAATCTTTCCTCACTCATTCTCTCCATGTGCCCAAACCATTTCAAAACACCCTCTTCTGCTCTCTCAACCACGCTCTTTTTATTTCCACACATCTCTCTTACCCTTACGTTACTTACTCGATCAAACCACCTCACACCACACATTGTCCTCAAACATCTCATTTCCAGCACATCCATCCTCCTGGGCACCACTCTATCCATAGCCCACGCCTCGCAACCATACAACATTGTTGGAACCACTATTCCTTCAAACATACCCATTTTTGCTTTCCGAGATCATGTTCTCGACTTCCACACATTCTTCAAGGCTCCCAGAATTTTCACCCCCTCCCCCACCCTATGATCCACTTCCGCTTCCATGGTTCTATCCACTGCCAGATCCACTCCCAGATATCTAAAACACTTCACTTCCTCCAGTTTTTCTCCATTCAAACTCACCTCCCAATTGACTTGACCCTCAACCCTACTGTACCTAATAACCTTACTCTTATTCAAATTTACTCTTAACTTTCTTCTTTCACACACTTTACCAAACTCAGTCACCAGCTTCTGCAGTTTCTCACATGAATCAGCCACCAGCGCTGTATCATCAGCGAACAACAACTGACTCACTTCCCAAGCTCTCTCATCCCCAACAGACTTCATACTTGCCCCTCTTTCCAAAACTCTTGCATTCACCTCCCTAACAACCCCATCCATAAACAAATTAAACAACCATGGAGACATGACACACCCCTGCCGCAAACCTACATTCACTGAGAACCAATCACTTTCCTCTCTTCCTACACGTACACATGCCTTACATCCTCGATAAAAACTTTTCACTGCTTCTAACAACTTGCCTCTCACACCATATATTCTTAATACCTTCCACAGAGCATCTCTATCAACTCTATCATATGCCTTCTCCAGATCCATAAATGCTACATACAAATCCATTTTGCTTTGTCGCTGTCTCCCGCGTTAGCGAGTAGCGCAATGAAACAGACGAAACAATAGCCCAAACCACCCACATACACATGCCTATACATACATGTCCACACACGCAAATATACATACCTATACATCTCAATGTAGACAGATATACACACACACAGACATATACATATATAAACATGTGCATAATTCATATTGTCTGCCTTTATTTATTCCCATCGCCATCCCGCCGCACATGGAGTAACAACCCCCTCCCCCCTCATGTAAGCAAGGTAGCTCTAGGAAAAGACAACAAAGGTCCATTCGTTCACACTCAGTCTCTACCTGTCATGTGATACTGGACCGAAACCACAGCTCCCTTTCCATATCCAGGCCCCAAAGAACATTTCATGGTTTACGCCAGACGCTTCACATGCCCTGGTTCAATCCACTGACAGCACGTCGACCCCGGTATGCCACATCGTTCCAATTCACTCTATTCCTCGCACGACTTTCACCCTCCTGCATATTCAGGCCCAAATCACTCAAAATCTTTTTCAACCCATCTTTCCACCTCCAATTTGGTCTCCCACTTCTCCTCGTTCCCTCCACCTCTGACACATATATCCTCTTGGTCAATCTTTCCTCACTCATTCTCTACATGTGACCAAACCATTTCAAAACACCCTCTTCTGCTAACTCAACCACACTCTTTTTATTTCCACACATCTCTCTTACCCTTACATTACTTACTCGATCAAAACACCTCACACCACATACTGTCCTCAAACATCTCATTTCCAGCACATCCACCTTCCTGCGCACAACTCTATCCATAGTACACGCCTCGCAGCCATAAAACATTGTTGTAACCACTATTCCTTCAAACATGCCCATCTTTGCTTTCCGAGATAATGTTCTCAACTTCCAAACATTCTTCAAGGCTCCCAGAATTTTCGCCCCCTCCTCCACCCTATGATTCACTTCCGCTTCCATGGTTTCATCCGCTGCCAGATCCACTCCCTGATATCTAAAACACTTTACTTCCTCCAGTATTTCTCCATTCAAACTTACCTCTCAATTAACTTGACCCTCAACCCTACTCTACCTAATAACCTTGCTCTTATTCACATTTACTCTTAACTTTCTTCTTTCATACACTTAACCAAACTCAGTCACCAACTTCTGCAGTTTCTTACATGGATCAGCCACCAGCGCTGTATCATCAGCGAACAACAACTGACTCACTTCCCAAGCTCTTTCATCCACAACAGACTGCATACTTGACCCTCTTTCCAAAACTCTTGCATTCACCTCCCTAACAACCCTATCCATATACAAATTAAACAACCATGGAGACATCACACACCCCTACCGCAAACCTAAACTCACTGAGAACCAATCACTTTCCTCTCTTCCTACACGTACACATCCCTTACATCCTCGATAAAAACTTTTCACTGCTTCTGACAACTTGCCTCCAACACCAAATATTCTTAATACCTTCCACAGAGCATCTCTATCAACTCTATCATATGCCTTCTCCAGATCCATAAATGCTACATACAAATCCATTTGCTTTTCTAAGTATCTCTCACATATATTCTTCAAAGCAAACACCTGATCCACACATACTCTACCACCTCTGAAACCACACTGCCCTTCCCCAATCTGATGCTCTGTACTTGCATTCACACTCTCAATCAATACCCTCCCATATAATTTACCAGGAATACTCAACAAACTTATACCTCTGTAATTTGAGCACTCACTCTTACCCCCTTTGCCTTTGTACAATGGCACTATGCAAGCATTCCGCCAATCCTCAGGCAACTCACCATGAATCATACATACATTAAATAACCTTACCAACCAGTCAACAATACAGTCACCCCCTTTTTGATAAATTCCACTGCAATACAATCCAAACCTGCTGCCTTGCCGGCTTTCATCTTCCGCAAATCTTTTACTACCTCTTCTCTGTTTACCGAATCCTTTTCCCTAACCCTCTCACTTTACACACCACCTCGACCAAAACACCCTATATCTGCCACTCTATCATCAAACACATTCAACAAACCTTCAAAATACTCACTCCATATCCTTCTCACATCACCACTACTTGTTATCACCTCCCCATTAGCCCCCTTCACTGAAGTTCCCATTTGCTCCCTTGTCTTACGCACTTTATTAACCTCCTTCCAGAACATCTTTTTATTCTCCCAAAAATATAATGATACTTTCTCACCCCAACTCTCATTTGCCCTCTATTTCAACTCTTGCCCCTTTTTCTTGACCTCCCGCCTCTTTCTTTTATACATCTCCCACTCATTTCCATTTTTACCCTGCAAAATTGTCCAAATACCTCTCTCTTCTCTTCACTAATAATCTTACTTCTTCATCCCACCACTCACTACCCTTTCTAATCAACCCACCTCCCACGCTTCTCATACCACAAGCATCTTTTGCTCAAGCCATCACTGCTTCCCTAAATACATCCCATTCCTCCCCCACTCCCCTTACCTCCATTTTGTACTCACCTTTTTCCATTCTGTACTCAGTGTCTCCTGGTACTTCGTCAAACAAGTCTCCTTCCCAAGCTCACTTATTCTCACCACTCTCTTCCCCCTAACATTCTGTCTTCTTCTCTGGAAACTCATACAAATCTTCACCTTCGCCTACATAAGATAGTGATCAGACATCCCTCCACTTGGACTTCTCAGCACATAACATCCAAAAGTCTCTCTTTCGCACGGCTGTCAACCAACACGTAATCCAATAACGATCTCTGGCCATCTCTCCTACTTACATAGGTATACTTATTTATAAGTATACCTATGTTTTGGACAATCACATATATATATATATATATATATATATATATATATATATATATATATATATATATATATATATATATATATATATATATATATATATATATATATATATATATATATATATATATATATATATATATATATATATATATATATATATATATATATATATATATATATATATATATATATATATATATATATATATATATATATATATATATATATATATATATATATATATATATATATATATATATATATATATATATATATATATATATATATATATATATATATATATATATATATCATATGCCCTCTCCGGATCCATAAATGCTACATACAAATCCATTTGCTTTTCTTAATTCTCACATACATTCTTCAAAGCAAACACCTGATCCACACATCCTCTACCACTTCTGAAACCACACTGCTCTTCCCCAATCTGATTCTCTGTATATGCTTTCACCCTCTCAATCAATGCCCTCCCATATAATTTACCAGGAATACTCAACAAACTTATACCTCTGTAATTTGAGCACTCACTCTTATCCCCTTTGCCTTTGTACAATGGAACTATGCACGCATTCCGCCAATCCTCAGGCACCTCACCATGAGTCATACATACATTAAATAACCTAACCAACCAGTCAATAATAGAGTCACCCCCTTTTTTAATAGATTCCACTGCAATACCATCCAAACCTGCTGCCTTGCCGGCTTTCATCTTCCGCAAAGCTTTTACTACCTCTTCTCTGTTTACCAAATCATTTTCCCTAACCCTCTCACTTTGCACACCACCTCGACCAAAACACCCTATATCTGCCACTCTATCATCAAACACATTCAACAAGCCTTCAAAATACTCACTCTATCTCCCTCTCACATCACCACTACTTGTTATCACCTCCCCATTTGCGCTCTTCACTGAAGTTCCCATTTGCTCCCTTATCTTACGCACTTTATTTACCTACTTCCAGAACATCTTTTTATTCTCCCTAAAATTTAATGATACTCTCTCACCCCAGCTCTCATTTACCCTCTTTTTCACCTCTTGCACCTTTCTCTTGACCTCCTGTCTCTTTCTTTTATACATCTCCCACTCAATTTCATTTTTTCCCTGGAAAAATCGTCCAAAAGCCTCTCTCTTCTCTTTCACTAATAATCTTACTTATTCATCCCACCACTCACTACCCTTTCTAATCAACCCACCTCCCACTCTTCTCATGCCACAAGCATCTTTTGCGCAATCCATCACTGATTCCCTAAATACATCCCATTCCTCCCCCACTCCCATTACTTCTATTGTTCTCATCTTTTTCCATTCTGTACTCAGTCTCTCCTGGTACTTCCTCACACAAGTCTCCTTCCCAAGCTCACTTACTCTCACCACCCTCTTCACCCCAACATTCAATCTTCTTTTCTGAAAACCCATACAAATCTTCACCTTAGCCTCCACAAGATAATGATCAGACATCCCCCCAGTTGCACCTCTCAGCACATTAACATCCAAAAGTCTCTCTTTTGCGCGCCTGTCAATTAACACGTAATCCAATAACGCTCTCTGGCCATCTCTCCTACTTACATACGTATACTTATGTATATCTCGCTTTTTAAACCAGGTATTCCCAATCACCAGTCCATTTTCAACACATAAGTTGATAGAGATGCTCTGTGGAAGGTATTAAGAATATATGGTGTAGGAGGCAAGTTGTTAGAAGCAGTGAAAAGTTTTTATCGAGGATGTAAGGCATGTGTACGTGTAGGAAGAGAGGAAAGTGATTGGTTCTCAGTGAATGTAGGTTTGCGGCAGGGGTGTGTGATGTCTCCATGGTTGTTTTATTTGTTTATGGATGGGGTTGTTAGGGAGGTGAATGCAAGAGTTTTGGAAAGAGGGGTAACTATGAAGTCTGTTGGGGATGAGAGAGCTTGGAAAGTGAGTCAGTTGTTGTTCGCTGATGATACAGCGCTGGTGGCTGATTCATTTGAGAAACTGTAGAAGCTGGTGACTGAATTTGGTAAAGTGTGTGAAAGAAGAAAGTTAAGAGTAAATGTGAATAAGAGCAAGGTTATTAGGTAAAGTAGGGTTGAGGGTCAAGTCAACTGGGAGGTAAGTTTGAATGGAGAAAAACTGGAGGAAGTAAAGTGTTTTAGATATCTGGGAGTGGATCTGGCAGCGGATGGAACCATGGAAGCGGAGGTGGATCATAGGTTGGGGGAGGGGGGCGAAAATTCTGGGAGCCTTGAAGAATGTGTGGAAGTCGAGAACATTATCTCGGAAAGCAAAAATGGGTATGTTTGAAGAGATAGTGGTTCCAACAATGTTGTATGGTTGCGAGGCGTGGGCTACGGATAGAGTTGTGCGCAGGAGGATGGATGTGCTGGAAATGAGATGTTTGAGGACAATGTGTGGTGTGAGGTGGTTTGATCGAGTAAGTAACGTAAGGGTAAGAGAGATGTGTGGAAATGAAAAGAGCGTGGTTGAGAGAGCAGAAGAGGGTGTTTTGAAATGGTTTGGGCATATTGAGAGAATGAGTGAGGAAAGATTGACCAAGAGGATATATGTGTCGGAGGTGGAAGGAACGAAAGAAGTGGGAGACCAAATTGGAGGTGGAGAGATGGAGTGAAAAAGATTTTGTGTGATCGGGGCCTGAACATGCAGTTGGGTGAAAGGAGGGCAAGGTATAGAGTGAATTGGATCGATGTGGTATACCGGGGTTGACCTGCTATCAGTGGATTGAATCAGGGCATGTGAAGCGTCTGGGATAAACCATGAAAAGCTGTGTAGGTATGTATATTTGCGTGTGTGGACGTTTGTATATACATGTGTATGGGGTGGGTTGGGCCATTTCTTTCTTCTGTTTCCTTGCGCTACCTCGCAAACGCGGGAGACAGCGACAAAGTATAATAAATAAATAATATATATATATATATATATATATATGTATATATTCCTGGGGATAGGGGAGGAAGAATACTTCTCACGCATTCCTCACGTGTCGTAGAAGGCGACTAAAGGGGACGGGAGCAAGGGGCCAGAAACCCTCGCCTGCTTGTATTTTAACTTTCTAAAAGGGGAAAAGAAGAAGGAGTCACGCGGGGAGTGCTCATCCTCCTCGAAGGCTCAGATTGGGTTTTCTAAATGTGTGTGGATGTGTCCAAGATGAAAAAAAGGAGAGATAGGTGGTAGTATTTTTGAGGAAAGGAACCTGGATGTTTTGGCTCTGAGAGAAACGAAGCTCAAGGGTAAAGGGGAAGAGTTTTTTGGGAATGTCTTTGTAGTAAACCCAGGGGTCAGTAGGGGTAGCACTACTCTTGAAACAGGAGTTGTGGGAGTATGTGATAGAGTGTAAGAAAGTAAATTCTAGATTGATATGGATAAAACTGAATGTTGATGGAGAGAGATGGGTGATTATTGGTGCATATGCACCTCGGCATGAGAAGAAAAGTCATGAGAGGCAAGTGTTTTGGGAGCAGCTGAATGAGTGTGTTAGTGGTTTTGATGCACAAGACCGGGTTATAGTGATGGGTGATTTGAATGCAAAGGTGAGTAATGTGGCAGTTGAGGGAATAATTGTTATACCTGGGATGTTCAATGTAAATGGAAATGATGAAGAGCTTGTAGATTTATGTTCTGAAAAAGGACTGGTGATTGGGAATAACTGGTTTAAAAAGTGAGATGTACATAAGTATACGTATGTAAGTAGGAGAGATGGCCAGAGATCATTACTGGATTACGTGTTAATTGATAGGCGCGGGAAGGAGACACTTTTAGATGTTAATGTGCTGAGAGGTGCAACTGGAGGGATGTGTGATCATTATCTAGTGGAGGCGAAAGTGAAGATTTGTAGGGGTTTTCAGAAAAGAAGAGAGTATGTTGGGGTGAAGAGAGCGGCGATAGTAAGTGAGCCTGGGAAGGAGACTTGTGTGAGGAAGTACCAGGAGAGACTGAGTACAGAATGGAAAAAGGTGAGAAGAAAGAAGGTAAGGGAAGTGGGGGAGGAATGCGATGTATTTAGGGAAGCATTGATGGCTTGCGCAAAAGATGCTTGTTGCTTGAAAAGCGCAGGAGGTAGGTTGATTAAAAAGGTTAGTGAGTGGTGAGATGAAGAAGTAAGATTATTAGTGAAAGAGAAGAGATAGGCATTTGGACGATTTTTGAAGGGAAAAATGCAAATGAGTGAGAGATGTATAAAAGAAAAAGCAGGAGGTCAAGAGAAAGGTGCAAGAGGTGAAAAAGAGGGCAAATTAGAGTTGGGGTGAGAGAGTATCATTAGATTTTAGGGAGAATAAAAAGACTTCTTGGAAAGAGGTGAGTAAAGTGCGTAAGACAAGGGAGCAAAGGGGAAACTCAATGAAGGGGGCAAATGGACAGGTAATACCAAGTAGTGGTGATGTGAGAAGGAAATAGAGTGAGTATTTTGAAGGTTTGTTGAATGTGTTTGATGACAGAGTGGCAGATATAGGGTGTTTTGGTCGAGGTGGTGTGCAAAGTGAGAGAGTTCGAGAAAATGATTTGGTAAACAGAGAATAGGTAGTAAAAGATTTGCGGAAGATGAAAGCCGGCAAGGCAGCGGGTTTGGATGGCATTTCTGTGGAATTTATTGAAAAATAGGGCTACTGTGTTGTTGACTGATTGGCAAGGTTTTTTCATGTATGTATGTATAATGGTAATGTAGCTGAGGATTGGCGGAATGCTTGCATAGTGGGATTGTACAAAGGCAAAGGGGACAAAGGTGAGTGTTCAATCTACAGAGGTATAAGTTTGTTGACATTTCCTGGGAAATTATATGGGAGGGTATTGATTGTGAGGGTGAAGGCATAAGCATCAGATTGGGGAAAAGCAGTTTGGTTTCAGAAGTGGTAGAGGATGTGTGGATCAGGTGTTTGCTTTGAAGAATGTATGTGAGAAGTACTTAGAAGAGCAAATGCATTTGTATGTAGCATTTATGGATCTGGAGAAGGCATATGATAGAGTTGATATAGATGTTCTGTGGAAGGTATTGAAAATATATGGTGTACGAGGCATTTTGTTAGAAGCAGTGAAAAGTTTTATCGAGGATATAAGGCATGTGTACGTGTAGGAAGAGAGGAAAGTGATTGATTCTCAGTTAGTGTAGGTTTGCGGCAGGGGTGTGTGATGTCTCCACGGTTGTTTAATTTGTTTATGGATGGGGTTGTTAGTGAGGTGAATGCAAGAGTTTTGGAAAGAGGGGCAAGTATGCAGTCTGTTGTGGATGAGACAGCTTGGGAAGTGAGTCAGATGTTGTTCCCTGATGATACAGCGCTGGAGGCTGATTCATGTGAGAAACTGCAGAAGCTGGTGACTGAATTTGGTAAAGTGTGTGAAAGAAGAAAGTTGAAAGTAAATGTGATTAAAGAATGTGGAACAGTAGGGTTGAGGGTCAAGTCAGTTGGGAGGTAAGTTTGAATGGAGAAAAACTGGAGGAAGTGAGGTGTTTTAGATATCTGGTAGTAGATTTTGCAGCGGATGGAACCTTGGAAGCGGAGATGAATCATAGGGTGGAGTAGGGGGCGAAAATTCTGGAAGCCTTGAAGAATATGAGGAAGTCGAAAACATTATGTCGGAAAACAAAAATGGGTATGTTTGAAGGAATAGTGGTTCCAACAATGTTGTATGGTTGCGAGGCGTGGGTTATGGATAGAGTTGTGCGGAGGAGAGTGGATATGGTGAAAATGAGATGTTTGAGGACAATATGTTGTCTGAGGTGGTTTGATCAAGTAAGTAAAAATAGGGTAAGGGAGATGTGTCGAAATGAAAAGAGTGTGGTTGAGAGAGTAGAAAAGGTTGTTTTGAAATGGTTTGGTCGCATGGAGAGAATGAGTGAGGAAAGATTGACCAAGAGGATATATGTGTCAGAGGTGGAGGCAACGCGGAGAAGTGGGAGACCAAATTGGAGGTGGAAATATGGAGTGAAAAAGATTTTGAGTGATCGGGACATGAACATGCAGAGGGTGAAAGGCGTGCAAGGAATAGAGTGAATTGTAACGATGTGGTATACCGGGGTCGACGTGCTGTCAATGGATTAAACCAGGGCATGTGAAGCGTCGGGGGTAAACCATGGAATGTTCAGTGGCGTTTGGATATGGAAAGGGAGCTGTGCTTTCGGTGCATTATTACATGTTACCGAGAGACTGAGTGTGAACGAATTGGCCCTTCGTTCTCTTCCTCGCGCTACCTCGCGCATATGAGGGGGAAGGGGGTTGTTATTTCATGTGTGGAGAGATAGCGAAAGAAATGAATTAAGGCAGACATTATGAATTATGTAAATATGTATATATGTATATATCTGTGTGTTATATATGTGTATACGTTGAAATGTATAGGTATATATATTTGCGAGTTTGGACGTGTATGTATATACATGTGTATGTGGGTGGGTTGGGCCATTCTGTCGTCTCTTTCCTTGCGCTACCTCGCTAACGCGAGAGACAACGACAAAGGAAAATAATTATAATTAAATGATATATATATACATATATATATATATATATATATATATATATATATATATATATATATATATATATATATATATATATATATATATATATATATATATATATATATATGTATATATATATATATATATATACATATATATATATATATATATATATATATATATATATATATATATATATATATATATATAAATATATATATATATATATATAATATATATATATATATATATATATATATGGTGGGATGAAGAAGTAAGAGTATTAGTGAAAGAGAAGAGAGAGGCATTTGGACGATTTTTGCAGGGAAAAAATGCAATTGAGTGGGAGAAGTATAAAAGAAAGAGACAGGAGGTCAAGAGAAAGGTGCAAGAGGTGAAAAAAAGGGCAAATGAGAGTTGGGGTGAGAGACTATCAGTAAATTTTAGGGAGAATAAAAAGATGTTCTGGAAGGAGGTAAATAGGGTGCGTAAGACAAGGGAGCAAATGGGAACTTCAGTGAAGAGCGTAAATGGGGAGGTGATAACAAGTAGTGGTGGTGTGAGAAGGAGATGGAATGAGTATTTTGAAGGTTTGTTGAATGTGTCTGATGACAGAGTGGCAGATATAGGGTGTTTGGGTCGAGGTGGTGTGCTAAGTGAGAGGGTTAGGGAAAATGATTTGGTAAACAGAGAAGAGGTAGTAAAAGCTTTGCGGAAGATGAAAGCCGGCAAGGCAGCAGGTTTGGATGGTATTGCAGTGCAATTTATTAAAAAAGGGGGTGACTGTATTGTTGACTGGTTGGTAAGGTTATTTAATGTATGTATGACTCATGGTGAGGTGCCTGAGGATTGGCGGAATGCGTGCATAGTGCCATTGTACAAAGGCAAAGGGGATAAGAGTGAGTGCTCAAATTACAGAGGTATAAGCTTGTTGAGTATTCCTGGTAAATGATATGGAGGGTATTGATTGAGAGGGTGAAGGCAGGTACAGAGCATCAGATTGGGGAAGAGCAGTGTGGTTTCAGAAGTGGTAGAGGATGTGTGGATCAGGTGTTTGCTTTGAAGAATGTATGTGAGAAATACGTAGAAAAGCAAATGGATTTGTATGTAGCATTTATGGATCTGGAGAAGGCATATGATAGAGTTGATAGAGATGCTCTGTGGAAGGTATTAAGAATATATGGTGTGGGAGGCAAGTTGTTAGAAGCAGTGAAAAGTTTTTATCGAGGATGTAAGGCATGTGTACGTGTAGGAAGAGAGGAAAGTGATTGGTTCTCAGTGAATGTAGGTTTGCGGCAGGGGTGTGTGATGTCTCCATGGTTGTTTAATTTGTTTATGGATGGGGTTGTTAGGGAGGTAAATGCAAGAGTCTTGGAAAGAGGGGCAAGTATGAAGTCTGTTGGGGATGAGAGAGCTTGGGAAGTGAGTCAGTTGTTGTTCGCTGATGATACAGCGCTGGTGGCGGATTCATGTGAGAAACTGCAGAAGCTGGTGACGGAGTTTGGTAAAGTGTGTGGAAGAAGAAAGTTAAGAGTAAATGTGAATAAGAGCAAGGTTATTAGGTACAGTAGGGTTGAGGGTCAAGTCAATTGGGAGGTGAGTTTAAATGGAGAAAAACTGGAGGAAGTGAAGTGTTTTAGATATCTGGGAGTGGATCTGTCAGCGGATGGAACCATGGAAGCGGAAGTGGATCATAGGGTGGGGGAGGGGGCGAAAATTTTGGGAGCCTTGAAAAATGTGTGGAAGTCGAGAACATTATCTCGGAAAGCAAAAATGGATATGTTTGAAGGAATAGTGGTTCCAACAATGTTGTATGGTTGCGAGGCGTGGGCTATGGATAGAGTTGTGCGCAGGAGGATGGATGTGCTGGAAATGAGATGTTTGAGGACAATGTGTGGTGTGAGGTGGTTTGATCGAGTAAGTAACGTAAGGGTAAGAGAGATGTGTGGAAATAAAAAGAGCGTGGTTGAGAGAGCAGAAGAGGGTGTTTTGAAATGGTTTGGGCACATGGAGAGAATGAGTGAGGAAAGATTGACCAAGAGGATATATGTGTCGGAGGTGGAGGGAACGAGGAGAAGAGGGAGACCAAATTGGAGGTGGAAAGATGGAGTGAAAAGGATTTTGTGTGATCGGGGCCTGAACATGCAGGAGGGTGAAAGGAGGGCAAGGAATAGAGTGAATTGGAGCGATGTGGTATACAGGGGTTGACGTGCTGTCAGTGGATTGAATCAAGGCATGTGAAGCGTCCGGGGTAAACCATGGAAAGCTGTGTAGGTATGTATATTTGCGTGTGTGGACGTGTGTATGTACATGTGTATGGGGGGGGTTGGGCCATTTCTTTTGTCTGTTTCCTTGCGCTACCTCGCAACCGCGGGAGACAGCGACGAGGTATAAAAAAAAAAAAAAAAAAAAAATATATATATATATATATATATATATATATATATATATATATATATATATATATATATATATATATATATATCCCCTGGGGATAGGGGATTAAGAATACTTCCCACGTATTCCCTGCGTGTCGTAGAAGGCGACTAAAAGGGGAGGGAGCGGGGGGCTGGAAATCCTCCCCTCTCGGTTTTTTTTTTTTTTTTTTCCAAAAGAAGGAACAGAGAATTGAGCCAAGGTGAGGGTATTCCCTCAAAGGCCCAGTCCTCTGTTCTTAACGCTACCTCGCTAATGCGGGAAATGGCAAATGGTTTGAAAGAAAAAGAAAAGATATATATATATATATATATATATATATATATATATATATATATATATATATATATATATATATATATATATATATATATATATATATATATATATATATATACATATATATATATATATATATATATATATATATATATATATATATATATATATATATATATATATATATGTATATATATATATATATATATATATATATATATATATATATATATATATATATATATATATATATATATATATATATATATATATATATATATATATATATTGGGGGGCTGGAAATCCTCCCATGTTATTTTTTTTTTTTAATTTTCCAAGAGAAGGAACAGAGAAGGGGGCCAGGCGAGGACATTCCCTCAAAGGGCCAGTCCTCTGTTCTAAACGCTACCTCACTAATGCGGGAAATGGCGAATAGTATGAAAGATATATATATATATTATCCCTGGGGATAGAGGTGAAAGAATACTTTCCACGCATCCCTCACGTGTCGTAGAGGGCGACTAGAGTGGACGGGAGCGGGGGGCCAGAAATCCTCCCCTCCTTGTTTTTTAACTTTCTAGAAACTGGAAACAGAAGGAGTCACGCGTGGAGTGCTCATCCTCCTAGTAGACTCAGATTGGGGTGTCTAAATGTGTGTGGATGTAACCAAGATATGAAAAAAGGAAAGATAGGTGGTATGTTTGATGAAAGGAAACTGGATGTTTTGGCTCTGAGTGAAACGAAGCTCAAGGGTAAAGGGGAAGTGTGGTTTGGGAATGTCTTGGGAGTACAATCAGGGGTTAGTGAGAGGACAAGAGCAAGGGAAGGAGTAGCACTACTCCTGAAACAGGAGTTGTGGGAGTATGTGATAGAATGTAAGAAAGTAAATTCTCGATTGATATGGGTAAAACTGAAACTTAATGGAGAGAGATGGGTGATTATTGGTGCATATGCACCTGGGCATGAGGAGAAAGATCATGAGAGGCCAGTGTTTTGGGAGCAGCTGAATGAGTGTGTTAGTGGTTTTGATGCACAAGACCGGGTTATAGTGATGGGTGCTTTGAATGCAAAGGTGAGTAATGTGGCAGTTGAGGGAATAATTCGTATACATGAGGTGTTCAGTATTGTAAATGGAAATGGTGAAGAGCTTGTAGATTTATGTGCTGAAAAAGGACTGGTGATTGGGAATACCTGGTTTAAAAAGCGAGATATACATAAGTATACGTATGTAAGTAGGAGAGAAGGCCAGAGAGCGCTATTGGATTGCGTGTTAATTGACAGGCGCGCGAAGGAGAGAGTTTTAGATGTTAATGTGCTGAGAGGTGCAACTGGAGGGATGTCTGATCATTATCTTGTGGAGGCTAAGGTGAAGATTTGTATGGGTTATAAGAAAAGAAGAGTGAATGTTGGGGTGAAGATGGTGGAGAGAGTAAGTGAGCTTGGGAAGGAGACTTGTGTGAGGAAGTACCAGGAGAGACTGAGTACAGAAAGGAAAAAGATGAGAACAATGGAAGTAAGGGGAGGGGTAAGGAATGGGATGTATTTAGGGAATCAGTGATAGAGTGCGCAAAAGATGCTTCTTGCTTGAAAAGTGTGGGAGGTGGGTTGATTAGAAAGGGTAGTGAGTGGTGGGATGAAGATGTAAGATTATCAGTGAAAGAGAAGAGGGAGGCATTTGGACGATTTTTGCAGGGAAAAAATGCAATTGAGTGGGAGATGTATAAAAGAAAGAGACAGGAGGTCAAGAGAAAGGTGCAAGAGGTGAAAAAGAGGGCAAATGAGAGTTGGGGTGAGAGAGTATCATTAGATTTTAGGGAGAATATAAAGATGTTCTGGAAGGAGGTAAATAAAGTGCGTAAGACAAGGTAGGAAATGGGAACTTCAGTGAAGGGCGCTAATGGGGAGGTGATAATAAGTAGTGGTGATGTGAGAAGGAGATGGAGTGAGTATTTTGAAGGTTTGTTGAATGTGTTTGATGATAGAGTGGCAGATATAGGGTATTTTGGTCGAGGTGTTGTGCAAAGTGAGAAGGTTAGGGAAAATGATTTGGTAAACAGAGAAGAGGTAGTAAAAGCTTTGCGGAAGATGAAAGCCGGAAAGGCAGCAGGTTTGGATGGTATTGCAGTGGAATCTATTAAAAAAGGGGTGACTGTACGTTGACTGGTTGGTAAGGTTATTTTATGTATGTATGACTCATTGTGAGGTGCCTGAGGATTGGTGGAATGCGTGCATAGTGCCATTGTACAAAGGCAAAGGGGATAAGAGTGAGTGCTCAAATTACAGAGGTATAAGTTTGTTGAGTATTCCTGGTAAATTATATGGGAGGGTATTGATTGAGAGGGTGAAGGCATGTACTGAGCATCAGATTGGGGAAGAGCAGTGTGGTTTCAGAAGTGGTAGAGGATGTGTGGATCAGGTGTTTGCTTTGAAGAATGTATGTGAGAAATATTTAGAAAAGCAAATGGATTTGTATATAGCATTTATGGATCTGGAGAAGGCATATGATAGAGTTGATAGAGATGCTCTGTGGAAGGTATTAAGAATATATGGTGTGGGAGGCAATTTCTTAGAAGCAGTGAAAAGTTTTTATCGAGGATGTAAGGTATCTGTACGTGTAGGAAGAGAGGGAAGTGATTGGTTCTCAGTGAATGTAGCTTTGAGGCAGGGGTGAGTGATGTCTCCATGGTTGTTTAATTTGTTTATGGATGAGGTTGTTAGGGAGGTGAATGCAAGAGTTTTGGAAAGAGGGGCAAGTATGAAGTCTGTTGGGGATGAGAGAGCTTGGGAAGTGAGTTAGTTGTTGTTCGCTGATGATTCAGAGCTGGTGGCTGATTCATGTGAGAAACTGCAGAAGCTGGTGACTGAGTTTGGTAAAGTGTGTGAAATAAGAAAGTTAAGAGTAAATGTGAGTAAGAGCAAGGTTATTAGGTACAGAAGGGTTGAGGGTCAAGTCAATTGGGAGGTAAGTTTGAATGGAGAAAATCTGGAGGAAGTAAAGTGTTTTAGATATCTGGGATTGGATCTGGCAGCGGATAGAACCATTTAAGCGGAAGTTAATCATAGGGTGGGGGAGGGGGCGAAAATCCTGGGAGCCTTGAAGAATGTGTGGAAGTCGAGAACATTATCTCGGAAAGCAAAAATAGGTATGTTTGAAGGAATAGTGGTTCCAACAATTTTGTATGGTTGCGAGGCGTGGGCTATGGTGAGAGTTGTGCGCAGGAGGGTGGATGTGCTGGAAATGAGATATTTGAGGAAAATGTGTGGTGTGAGGTGGTTTGATCGAGTAAGTAATGTAAGGTTAAGAGAGATGTGTGGAATTGCAAAGAGCGTGGTTGAGAGAGCAGAAGAGGGTGTTTTGGAATGGTTTCGGCACATGGAGAGAATAAGTGAGGAAAGATTGACCATGAGGATATATGTGTTGGAGGTGGAGGGAACGAGAAGTGGGAGACCAAATTGGAGGTGGAAAGATGGAGTGAAAAAGATTTTGAGCGATCGGGGCCTGAACATGCAGGAGGGTGCAAGGCGTGCAAGGAATAGAGTGAATTGGATCTATGTGGTATACCGGGGTTGACGTGCTGTCTGTGGATTGAATCAGGGCATATGAAGCGTCTGGGGTAAACCATTGAAAGTTGCGTGGGGCATGGATGTGGAAAAGGAGCTGTGGTTTCGGGCATTATTGCATGACAGCTAGAGACTGAGTGTGAACGAAAGGGGCATTTTTTGTCTTTTCCTAGCGCTACCTCGCACACATGAGGGGGGAGGGGGATGGTATTCCATGTGTGGCGAGGTGGCGATGGGAATGAATAAAGGCAGACCGGGTGAATTGTGTGCATGGGTATATATGTATGTGTCTGTGAGTGTATATATATGTGTACATTGATATGTTATGGTATGTATATTTCCGTGTGCGGACGTGTATGTATATACATGTGTATGGGGGTGGGTTGGGCCATTTCTTTCGTCTGTTTTCTTGCATTACCTCGCAAACGCGGGATACAGCGACAAAGCAAAGTAAATAAATAGATAAATAAATATATATATATATATATATATATATATATATATATATATATATATATATATATATATATATATATATATATATATATATATATATATATAATATATATATATTTCTATGATAGGCATATGATGGAGTTGATAGAGATTCTCTGTGGAAGGTATTAAGAATATATGGTGTGGGAGGCAAGTTCTTAGAAGCAGTGAAAAGTTCTTATCGGGGATGTAAGGCATGTGTACGTGTATGAAGAGAGGAAAGTGATTGGTTCTCAGTGAATGGAGGTTTGCGGCAGGGGCGTGTGATGTCTCAATGGTTGTTTTATTTGTTTATGGATGGGGTTGTTAGGGAGGTGAATGCAAGAGTGAATGCCCTGATTCAATCCCCTGACAGCACGTCAACCCCGGTATACCACATCGATCCAATTCACTCTATTCCTTGCCCTCCTTTCAACCTCCTGCATGTTCAGGCCCCGATCACACAAAATCTTTTTCACTACATATTTCCACCTCCAATTTGGTCTCCTACTTCTCCTCGTTCCCTCCACCTCCGACACATATATCCTCTTGGTCAATCTTTCCTCACTCATTCTCTCCATGTGACCAAACCATTTCAAAACACCCTCTTCTGCTCTCTCAACCACGCTCTTTTTATTTCCACACATCTCTCTTACCCTTACGTTACTTACTCGATCAAACCACCTCACTCCACACATATTCCTCAAACATCTCATTTTCAGCACATCCATCCTCCTGCGCACAACTCTCTCCATAGCCCACGCCTCGCAACCATTCAACATTGTTGGAACCACTATTCCTTCAAACATACCCATTTTTGCTTTCCGAGATAATGTTCTCGACTTCCACACATTCTTCAAGGCTCCCAGAATTTTCGCCCCCTCCTCCACCCTATGATCCTCTTCCGCTTCCATGGTTCCATCCACTGCCAGTTCCACTCCCAGATATCTAAAACACTTTACTTCCTCCAGTTTTTCTCCATTCAAACTTACCTCCCAATTGACTTGACCCTCAACCCTACTGTACCTAATAACCATGCTCTTATTCACATTTACTCTTAACTTTCGTCTTTCACACACTTTTCCAAACTCAGTCACCAGCTTCTGCAGTTTCTCACATGAATCAGCCAAGAGCGCTGTATCATCAGCGAACAACATCTGACTCACTTCCCAAGCTCTCTCATCCCCAACAGACTTCATACTTGCCCCTCTTTCCAAAACTCTTGCATTCGCCTCCCTAACAACCCCATCCATAAACAAATTAAACAACCTTGGGGACATCACATACCCCTGCCGCAAACCTACATTCACTGAGAACCAAACACTTTCCTCTCTTCCTACACGTACACATGCCTTACATCCTCGATAAAAACTTTTCACTGCTTCGAAAAACTTGCCTCCCACACCATATATTCTTAATACTTTCCACAGAGCATCTCTATCAACTCTATCATATGCCTTCTCCAGATCCATAAATGCTACATACAAATCCATTTGCTTTTGTAAGTAGTTCTCACATACATTCTTCAAAGCAAACACCTGATCCACAAATCCTCTACCACTTCTGACACCACACTGCTCTTCCCCAATCTGATGCTCTGTACATGACTTCACCCTCTCAATCAATACCCTCCCATATAATTTACCAGGAATACTTAACAAACTTATACATCTGTAATTTGAGCACTCACTCTTATCCTCATTGCCTTTGTACAATGGCACCATGGACCCATTCCGCCAATCCTCAGGCACTTCACCATGAGTCATACATACATTAGATAACCTTACCAACCAGTCAATGACACACTCACTCCCTTTTTTAATAAATTTCACTGCAATACCATCCAAACCTGCTGTCTTGCCGGCTTTCATCTTCCGCAAAGCTTTTACTACCTCTTCTCTGTTTACCAAATCATTTTCCCTAACCCTCTCACTTTGCACACCACCTCGACCAAAACACCCTATATCTGCCACTCTATCATCAAACACATTCAACAAACCTTCAAAATACTCACTCCATCTCCTTCTCACATCACCACTACTTGTTATCACCTCCCCATTTGCGCCCTTCACTGACGTTCCCATTTGCTCCCTTTTCTTACGCACTTTATTTACCTCCTTCCAGAACATCTTTTTATTCTCCCTAAAATTTAATGATACTCTCTCACCCCAACTCTCATTTGCCCTCTTTTTCACCTCTTGCACCTTTCTCGTGACTTCCTGTCTCTTTCTTTTATAAATCTCTCACTCAATTGCATTTTTTCCCAACAAAAATCGTCCAAATGCCTCTTTCTTCTCTTTCACTAATAATCTTACTTCTTCATCCCACCACTCACTACCCTTTCTAATCATCCCACCTCCCACTCTTCTCATGCCACAAGCATCTTTTGCGCAAGCCATCACTGATTCCCTAAGTACATCCCATTCCTCCCCCACACCCCTTACTTCCATTGTTCTCACCTTTTTCCATTCTGTACTCAGTCTCTCCTGGTACTTCCTCACACAAGTCTCCTTCCCAAGCTCACTTACTCTCTTCACCATCTTCACCCCAACATTCACTCTTCTTTTCTGAAAACCCATACAAATCGTCACCTTAGCCTCCACAAGATAATATATATATATATATATATATACTTTTTTTTTTTGCTTTGTCGCTGTCTCCCGCGTTTGCGAGGTAGCGCAAGGAAACAGACAAAAGAAATGGCCCAACCCACCCCCATACACATGTATATACATACGTCCACACACGCAAATATACATACCTACACAGCTTTCCATGGTTTACCCCAGACGCTTCACATGCCTTGATTCAATCCACTGACAGCACGTCAACCCCGGTATACCATATCGCTCCAATTCACTCTATTCCTTGCCCTCCTTTCACCCTCCTACATGTTCAGGCCCCGATCACACAAAATCTTTTTCACTCCATCTTTCCATCTCCAATTTGGTCTCCCTCTTCTCCTCGTTCCCTCCACCTCCGACACATATATCCTCTTGGTCAATCTTTCCTCACTCATTCTCTCCATGTGACCAAACCATTTCAAAACACCCTCTTCTGCTCTCTCAACCACGCTCTTTTTATTTCCACACATCTCTCTTACCTTTACGTTACTTACTCGATCAAACCACCTCACACCACACATTGTCCTCAAACATCTCATTTCCAGCACATCCATCCTCCTGCGCACAACTCTATCCATAGTCCACGCCTCGCAACCATACAAAATTGTCAGAACCACTATTCCTTCAAACATACCCATTTTTGCTTTCCGAGATAATGTTCTCGACTTCCACACATTCTTCAAGGCTCCCAGAATTTTCGCCCCCTCCCCCACCCTATGATCCACTTCCGCTTCCATGTTTCCATCCGCTGCCAGATCCACTCCCAGATATCTAAAACACTTCACTTCCTCCAGTTTTTCTCCATTCAAACTCACCTCCCTATTGACTTGACCCTCAACCCTACTGTACCTAATAACCTTGCTCTTATTCACATTTACTCTTAACTTTCTTCTTTCACACACTTTACCAAACTCAGTCACCAGCTTCTGCAGTTTCTCACATGAATCAGCCACCAGCGCTGTATCATCAGCGAACAACAACTGCCTCACTTCCCAAGCTCTCTCATCCCCAACAGATTTCATACTTGCCCCTCTTTCCAAAACTCTTGCATTCACCTCCCTAACAACCCCATCCATAAACAAATTAAACAACCATGGAGACATCACACACCCCTGCCGCAAACCTACATTCACTGAGAACCAATCACTTTCCTCTCTCCCTACACGTACACATGCCTTACATCCTCGATAAAAACTTTTCACTGTTTCTAACAACTTGCCTCCCACACCATATATTCTTAATACCTTCCACAGAGCATCTCTATCAACTCTATCATATGCCTTCTCCAGATCCATAAATGCTACATACAAATCCATTTGCTTTTCTAAGTATTTCTCACATATATTCTTCAAAGCAAACACCTGATCCACACATCCTCTACCACTTCTGAAACCACACTGCTCTTCCCCAATCTGATGCTCTGTACATGCCTTCACCCTCTCAATCAATACCCTCCCATATAATTTGCCAGGAATACTCAACAAACTTATACCTCTGTAATTTGAGCACTCACTCTTATCCCCTTTGCCTTTGTACAATGGCACTATGCACGCATTCCGCCAATCCTCAGGCACCTCACCATGAGTCATACATACATTAAATAACCTTACCAACCAGTCAACAATACAGTCACCCCCTTTTTTAATAAATTCCACTGCAATACCATCCAAACCTGCTGCCTTGCCGGCTTTCATCTTCCGCAAAGCTTTTACTACCTCTTCTCTGTTTATATATATATATATATATATATATTTTTTTTTTTTTTTTTTTTTTCATACTATTCGCCATTTCCCGCGATAGCGAGGTAGCGCTAAGAACAGAGGACTGGGCCTTTGAGGGAATATCCTCACCTGGCCCTCTTCTCTGTTCCTTCTTTTGGAAAATTAAAAAAAAAAAAAACGAGAGGGGAGGATTTCCAGCCCCCCGCTCCCTTCCCTTTTAGTCGCCTTCTACGACACGCAGGGAATACGTGGGAAGTATTCTTTCTCCCCTATCCCCATTGATAATATATATATATATATATATATATATATATATATATATATATATATATATATATATATATATATATATATATATATACATATATCCCTGGGATATATAGGGAAGAAAGAATACCACCCACGCATTTCTCACGCGTCGTTTTTTAACTTTCTAAAAGGAAAAAACAGAAGAAGGAGTCACTCGGGGAGTGCTCATTCTCCTCGAAGGTTCAGATTGGGGTGTCTAAATATGTGTGGATATAACAAGATGAGAAAAAAGTAGAGATAGGTAGTATGTTTGAGGAAAGTAACACGGATGTTTGGGCTCTGAGTGAAACGAAGCTCAAGCCTAAAGGGGAAGAGTGGTTTAGGAATGTCTTGGGAGTAAAGTCAGGGGTTCGTGAGAGGACAAGAGCAATGAAGGAATAGCACTACTCCTGAAACATTAGTTGTGGGAGTATGTGATAGCGAGTAAGAAAGTAAATTCTAGATTGATATGGGTAAAACTGAAAGTTGATGGAGAGAGATGGGTGATTATTGGTGCATATGTACCTGGGCATGAGAAGAAAGATCATGTGAGCCAAGTGTTTTGGGAGCAGCTGAATGGGTGTGTTAGTGGTTTTGATGCACAAGACTGGGTTATAGTGATGGGTAATTTGAATGCAAAGGTGAGTAATGTGGCATTTGAGGGAATAATTGGTATACATTGGGTGTTCAGTCTCCCACTTCTCCTCGTTCCCTCCACCTCTGACATATATATCCTCTTGGTCAATCTTTCCTCACTCATTCTCTCCATGTGACCAAACCTTTTCAAAACACCCTCTTCAGCTCATTCAACCACATTCTTTTTATTTCCACACATCTCTCTTACACTTACACTACTTACTCGATCAAACCAACTCACACCACATATTCTCCTCAAACATATCATTTCCAGCACATATCATATCATTCCCATAGCCCACGCTCCGAAACCATACATCATTGTTGGAACCACTATTCCTTCAACCATACCCATTTTTGCTTTCCGAGATAATTTCCTCGACGTCCAAACATTCTTCAAGGCTCCAAGAGTTTTCGCCCCCTTCCCCACCCTAGGATTCACTTCCCATTCCATGGTTCTATCCGCTGCCAGATCCACTCCAACATATCTAAAACACTTTACTTCCTCCAGTTTTTCTCCATTCAAACTTACCTCCCAATTAATTTGACCCTCAACCCTACTGTACCCAATAACCTTGCTCTTATTCACATTTACTCTTAACTTTCTTCTTTCACACACTTTACCAAACTCAGTCACCAGCTTCTGCAGTTTCTCATATGAATCAGCAACCAGCGCTGAATCATCATCTAACAAGAACTGACTGACTTCTTAAGCTCTCTCATCCACAACACACTGCACACTTTCCCCTCTTTCCAAAACTCTTTCATTCACCTCCTTAAGAACCCCATCCATAAACAAATTAAACAACCATGGGACATCACATACCCTTGCCGCAAACCTATATTCACTGAGAACCAATCACTTTCCTCTCTTCCTTAACGTACACATTTCTTACATCCTCGATAAAAGTTTTTCACTGCTTCTAACAACTTGCCTCCCACACCGTATATTCTTAATATCTTCCACAGAGCATCTCTATCAACTCTATCATATGCCTTCTCCAGATCCATAAATGCTACATACAAATCCATTTGCTTTTCTAAGTATTTCTCACATACATTCCTCAAAGCAAACACCTGATCCACACATCCTCTACCACTTCTGAAACCACACCGCTCTTCCCTAATCTGATGCTCTGTACATGCCTTCACCCTCTCAATCAATTCACTCCCATATAATTTACAAGGAATACTCAACAAACTTATACCTCTGTAATTTGAGCACTCACTCTTATCACCTTCCCCTTTGTACAAGAGCACTCTGCAAGCATTCCGCCAATCCTCAGGCACTTCACCATGAATCATACATACAATAAATAATCTTACCAACCAGTCAACAATACAGTTACCCCCTTTTTAAATAGATTCCACTGCAATACCATCTAAACCTGCTACCGTGCCGGCTTTCTCCTTCCGTAATGCTTTTACTACATCTTCTCTGTTTACCAAATCATTTTCCCTAACCCTCTCACTTTGCACACCATCTCGACCAAAACACCCTATATCTGCTACTCTATCATCAAACACATTCAAAAAACTTTCAAAATACTCGCTCCCTCTCCTTCTCACATCACCACTACTTGTTATCACATCCCCATTAGCCCCCTTCACTGAAGTTCCCATTTGCTCCCTTGTCTTACGCACTCTATTTACCTACTTCCAAAACATTCTGTTATTCTACGTAAAATTTAATGATACTCTCTCACCCCAAATCTCATTTGCCCTCTTTTTCACCTCTTGCACCTTTCTCTTGACGTCTTGTCTCATTCTTTTATACATCTCCTACTCATCTGCAATTTTTCCCCTCCAAAAATCGTCCAAATGTCTCCGTCTTTTCTTTCACTAATAATCTTATTTCTTCATCCCACCACTCACTACCCTTTCTAATCAACCCACCTCCCACGCTTATCATGCCACAAACATCTTTTGCGCAAGCCATCACTGCTATCTTAAATACATCCCATTCCTCCCCCACTCGCCTTACCTCCTTTGTTCTCACCTTTTTCCATTCTGTACTCAGTCTCGCCTGGTACTTCCTCACACAAGTCTCCTTCCCAAGCTCACTTACTCTCACCACTCTCTTCAACCCAACATTCTCTCTTCTTTTCTGAAAACCCATATAAATCTTCGCCTTCGCCTCCACAAGATAATGATCAGACATCCCTCCAGTTGCACCTCTCAGCACATTAACATCCAAAAGTCTTTCTTTCACGCGCCTAACAATTAACACGTAATCCAATAAAGCTCTCTTGCCATCTCTCCTACTTACATACGTATACTTATGTATATCTCGCTTTTTAAACCAGGTATTCCCAATCACCAGTCCTTTTTCAGCATATAAATCTACAAGCTCTTCACCATTCCCATTTACAACACTGAACACCCCATGTATACCAATTATCCCCTCAACTGCCATATTACTCACCTTTGCATTCAAATCACCCATCACTATAACCCGGTCTTGTGAACCAAAACCACGAACAGCTGCTGCTCCCAAAACACTTGCCTCTCATGATCTTTCTTTGCATGCCCAGGTGCATACGCACCAATAATCACCCATCTCTCTCCATCAACTTTCAGTTTTACCAATATCAATCTAGAATTTACCCTCTTACACTCTATCATATACTCACACAACTCATGTTTCAGGAGTAGTGCTACTCCTTCCCTTGCTCTTGTCTTCTCACTAACCCCTGACTTACTCAAAAGACATTCCTAACCACTCCTCCCCCTTACCCTTGAGCCTCGTTTCACTCAGAGCCACATCCAGGTTCCTTTCCTCAAACATACTACCTATATCTCCTTTTTTCTTATCTTGGTTACATCTACACACATTTAGACACCTCAATCTGAGCCTTCGAGGAGGATGAGCACTCCCCGCGTGACTCCTTCTGTTTCCCCTTTTAGAAAGTCAAAATACAAGGAGGGGAGGGTTTCTGGCACCCCGCTCCCGTCCCCTTTAGTTGCCCTCTACGACACGTGAGGAATGCGTCGGAAGTATTCTTTCTCCCCTATCCCCAGATAGCGTAAGGAAACAGACGAAAGAAATGGCCCAACCCACCCCAAACACATGTATATACATACGTCCACACACGCAAAAATGCATACCTACACAGCTTTCCATGGTTCACCCCAGACGCTTCACATGCCCTGATTCAATCCACTGACAGCACGTCAACCCCGGTATACCACAACGATCCAATTCACTCTATTCCTTGCCCTCCTTTCACCCTCCTGCATGTTCAGGCCCCGATCACGCAAAATCTTTTTCACTCCATCTTTCCACCTCCAATTTGGTCTCCCACTTTTCCTCGTTTCCTCCACCTCCAACACATATATCCTCTTGGTCAATCTTTCTTCACTCATTCTCTCCATGTGCCCAAACCATTTCAAAACACCCTCTTCTGCTCTCTCAATCACGCTCTTTGTATTTCCACACATCTCTCTTACCCTTACGTTACTTACTCGATCAAACCACCTCACACCACACATTGTCCTCAGACATCTCATTTCCAGCACATCCATCCTCCTGCGCACAACTCTATCCATAGCCCACGCCTCGCAACCACACAACATTGTTGGAACCACTATTCCTTCAAACATACCCATTTTTGCTTTCCGAGATAATGTTCTCGACTTCCACACATTCTTCAAGGCTCCCAGAATTTTCGCCCCCTCCCCCACCCTATGGTCCACTTCTGCTTCCATGGTTCCATCCGCTGCCAGATCCACTCCCAGATATCTAAAACACTTCACTTCCTCCAGTTTTTCTCCATTCAAACTTACCTCCCAGTTGACTTGACCCTCACCCCTACTGTACCTAATTACCTTGCTCTTAGTCACATTTATTCTTAACTTTCTTCTTTCACACACCTTACCAAACTCAGTCACCAGCTTCTGCAGTTTCTCACATGAATCAGCCACCATCGCTGTATCATCAGCGAACAACAACTGACTCACTTCCCAAGCTCTCTCATCCCCAACAGACTTCATACTTGTCCCTCTTTCCAAAACTCTTGCATTCACCTCCCTAACAATATATATATATATATATATATATATATATATATATATATATATATATATATATATATATATATATTATATATATATATATATTCATTGCGGATAGGGGAGAAAGAATATTTTCCACCCATTCCTCACGTTTCGTAGGAAGCGGCTAAAAGGGACGTGAGCGGGGAGCTAGAAAACCTTCCCTCTTTGTATTTCAACTTTCTAAACAGGTAAACAAAAGAATGAGTCACGCGGGATGTGCTCATCCTCCTCGAAGGCTCAGATTGGGGTGTCTAAATGTGTGTGGATGTAACCAAGGTGAGAAAAAGGAAAGATAGGTAATATGTTTGAGGGAAGGAACCAGGTTTTTTTTTAGCACTGAGTGAAACGAAGCTCAAGGGGTATGGGGAAGAGTGGTTTAGGAATGTTTTGGGAGTAAAGTCATGGGTTAGTGAGAGGACAAAAGCAAGGGAAGGAGTAGCACTACTCCTGAAACAGGAGTGGTGGGACAATGTGATAGAGTGTAAGAAAGTAAACTCTAGATTGATATGGGTAAAACTGAAAGTTAATGGAGAAAAATGGGTGATTATTGGTGCATATGCACCTGGGCATAAGAAGAAACACCATGAGAGGCAAGTGTTTTGGGAGCAGCTGAATGAGTGTGTTTGTAGTTTTGATGCACGAAACCGGGTTTTAGTGATGGGTGATTTGAATGCAAAGGTGAGTAATGTGGCAGTTGAGGAAATAAATGGTGTACATGAGATGTTTAGTGTTGATAATGGAAATGGTGAACAGCTTGTAGATTTATAAGGGGAAAAAGGACTGGTGATTGGGAATACCTGGTTTAAAAAGAGAGATATTCATAAGTATACATATTTAAGTATTATGTTATTGTGTTGAGAGGTGCAAGTGGAGGAATGTCTGATCGTTATCTTGTGGAGGCGAAGGTAAAGATTTGTAGAGGTGTACAGAAAAGAAGAGAGAATGTTGGGGTGAAGAGAATGGTGAGAGTAAGTGAGCGTGGGAAGGAGATTTGTGTGAGGAAGTAATAGGGGAGCATGAATACAGAATTGAAAAATGTGAGAACAAAGGACGAAAAGGGGTAGGAATAGGATGTATTAGGGAAAGCAGTGATGGCTTGTGCAAAAGATGCTTGTGGCATGAGAAGCGTGGGAGATGGGCAAATCAGAAAGAGTAGTGAGTGGTGGGATGAAGAAGTAAGATTATTAGTGAAAGAGAAGAGAGATGCATATGGACGATTTTTGCAGGGAAACAATGCAAATGACTGGGAGATGTAGAAGAGAAAGAGTCAGGAGGTCAAGTGAAAGGTGCAAGAGGCGAAAAAGATGGCAAATGAGAGTTTGGGAGAGAGAGTATCATTGGATTTTAGGAAGAATAAAAAGATGTTTTGAAAGGAGGTAAATAATGTGCTTAAGACTGGAGAACAAATGTGAACATCAGTGAAAGGGGCTAATGAGGAGGTGATAACAAGTAGTG
>NC_092227.1:28713181-28732779 GCF_036320965.1 Panulirus ornatus
ATCCCCCTCCCCCCTCATGTGTGCGAGGTAGCACTAGGAAAAGACAACAAAGGCCCCATTCGTTCACACTCAGTCGCTAGCTGTCATGCAATAATGCCCGAAACCACAGCTCCCTTTCCACATCCAGGCCCCACACAACTTTCCATGGTTTACACCAGACGCTTCACATGCCCTGATTCATTTCACTGACAGCACGTCGACCCCGGTATACAACATCAATCCAATTTACTCTATTCCTTGCCCTCCTTTTACCCTCCTGCATGTTCAGGCCCCGATCACTCAAAATCTTTTTCACTCCATCTTTCCACCTCCAATTTGGTCTCCCACTTCTCCTCGTTCCCTCCACCTCCGAAACTTATATCCTCTTGGTCAATCTTTCCTCACTCATTCTCTCCATGTGCCCAAACCATTTCAAAACACCCTCTTCTGCTCTCTCAACCACGCTCTATTTATTTCCACACATCTCTCTTACCCTTACATTACTTACTCGATCAAACCACCTCACACCACCTATTGTCCTCAAACATCTCATTTCTAGCACATCCACCCTCCTGCGCACAACTCTCTCCATAGCCCACGCCTCTCAACCATACAACATTGTTGGAACCACTATTCCTTCAAACATACCCAGTCTTGCTTTCCGAGATAATGTTATCGACTTCCACAAATTCTTCAAGGCTCCAGGATTATCGCTCCCTCCCCCACTCTATGATTCGCTTCCGCTTCCATGGTTCCATCCGCTGCTAGATCCACTCCCAGATATCTAAAACACTTTACTTCCTCCAGTTTATCTCCATTCAAACTTACCTATCAATTGACTTGACCCTCAACCCTACTGTACCTAATAACCTTGCTCTTATTCACATTTACTCTTAACTTTCTTCTTTCACACACTTTACCAAACTTAGTCACCAGCTTCTGCAGTTTCTCACATGAATCAGGCACCAGCGCTGTATCATCAGCGAACAACAACTGACTCACTTCACAAGCTCTCTCATCCACAACAGACTTCATACTTGCCCCTCTTTCCAAAACTCTTGCATTCACCTCCCTAACAATCCCATCCATAAACAAATTAAACAACCATGGAGACATCACACACCCCTGCCTCAAACCTACATTCACTGAGAACCAATCACTTTCCTTTCTTCCTACACGTACACATGCCTTACATCCTCGATAAAAACTTTTCACTGCTTCAAGCAACTTGCCGCCCACACCATATATTCTTAATACCTTCCACAGAGCATCTCTATCAACTCTATCATATGCCTTCTCCAGATCCATAAATGCTACATACAAATCCAATTGCTTTTCTAAGTATTTCTCACATACATTCTTCAAAGCAAACACCTGATCCACACATCCTCTACCACTTCTCAAACAACACTGTTCTTCCCCAATCTGATGCTCTGTGCATGCTTTCACCCTCTCAATCAATACCCTCCCATATAATTTATCGGGAATACTCAACAAACTTATACCTCTGTAATTTGAGCACTCACTCTTATCCCCTTTGCCTTTGAACAATGTCACTTTGCACGCATTCCGCCAATCCTCAGGCACCTAACCATGAGTCATACATACATTAAATAACCTTACCAACCAGTCACCAATTCCACTGCAATACCATCCAAACCTGCTGCCTTGCCGGCTTTCATCTTCCGCAAAGCTTTTACTACCTCTTCTCTGTTGACCAAATCATATTGCCTAACGCTCTCACTTTGCACACCACCTCGACCAAAACACCCTATATCTGCCACTCTAACCTCAAATACATTCAAAAAACCTTCAAAATACTCACTCCATCTCCTTCTTACATCACCACTACTTGTTATCACCTCCCCATTTGCACCCTTCACTGAAGTTCCCATTTGCTCCTTTGTCTTACGCACTTTATTTACCTCCCTCCAGAACATCTTTTTATTCTCCCTAAAATCTAATGATACTCTCTCACCCCTACTCTCGTTTGCCCTCTTTTTCACCTCTTGCACCTTTCTCTTAACCTTCTGTCTCTTTCCTTTATACATCTCCCACTCAACTGCATTTTTTCCCTGCAAAAATTGTCCAAATGCCCCTCTCTTCTCTTTCACTAATAATCTTACTGATTCATCCCAAAACTCACTACCCTTTCTAATGAACCCACCTCCCACTCTTCTCATGCCACAAGCATCTTTTGCGCATATTTATATATATGTATATATATATATATATATATATATATATATATATATATATATATATATATATATATATATATATATATATATATATATATATATATATATATATATATATATATATATATATATATATATATATATATATATATATATATATATATATATATATATATATATATATATATATATATATATATATATATATATATATATATATATGTATATATATATATATTTATGTATATATATATATATATATATATATATATATATATATATATATATATATATATATATATATATATATATATATATATATATATATATATATATATATATATATATATATATATATATATATATATATATATATATATATATATATATATATATATATATATTTTTTTTTTTTTTTATAATTTGTCGCTGTCTCCCGCGTTTGCGAGGTAGCGCAAGGAAACAGACGAAAGAAATGGCCCAACCCCCCAACCCCCCCATACACATGTACATACACACGTCCACACACGCAAAAATACATACCTACACAGCTTTCCATGGTTTACCCCAGACGCTTCACATGCCTTGATTCACTCCACTGACAGCACGTCAACCCCTGTATACCACATCGCTCCAATTCACTCTATTCCTTGCCCTCCTTTCACCCTCCTGCATGTTCAGGCCCCGATCACTCAAAATCTTTTTCACTCCATCTTTCCACCTCCAATTTGGTCTCCCTCTTCAGCTCGTTCCCTCCACCTCCGACACATATATCCTCTTGGTCAATCTTTCCTCACTCATTCTCTCCATGTGCCCAAACCATTTCAAAACACCCTCTTCTGCTCTCTCAACCACGCTCTTTTTATTTCCACACATCTCTCTTACCCTTACGTTACTTACTCGATCAAACCACCTCACACCACACATTGTCCTCAAACATCTCATTTCCAGCACATCCATCCTCCTGCGCACAACTCTATCCATAGCCCACGCCTCGCAACCATACAACATTGTTGGAACCACTATTCCTTCAAACATACCCATTTTTGCTTTCCGAGATAATGTTCTCGACTTCCACACATTTTTCAAGGCTCCCAAAATTTTCGCCCCCTTCCCCCACCCTATGATCCACTTCCGCTTCCATGGTTCCATCCGCTGACAGATCCACTCCCAGATATCTAAAAAACTTCACTTCCTCCAGTTTTTCTCCATTCAAACTCACCTCCCAATTGACTTGACCCTCAACCCTACTGTACCTAATACCTTGCTCTTATTCACATTTACTCTTAACTTTCTTCTTCCACACACTTTACCAAACTCAGTCACCAGTTTCTGCAGTTTCTCACATGAATCAGCCACCAGCGCTGTATCATCAGCGAACAACAACTGACTCACTTCCCAAGCTCTCTCATCCCCAACAGACTTCATACTTGCCCCTCTTTCCAGGACTCTTGCATTTACCTCCCTAACAACCCCATCCATAAACAAATTAAACAACCATGGAGACATCACACACCCCTGCCGCAAACCTACATTCACTGAGAACCAATCACTTTCCTCTCTTCCTACACGTACACATGCCTTACATCCTCGATAAAAACTTTTCACTGCTTCTAACAACTTGCCTCCCACACCATATATTCTTAATACCTTCCACAGAGCATCTCTATCAACTCTATCATATGCCTTCTCCAGATCCATAAATGCTACATACAAATCCATTTGCTTTTCTAAGTATTTCTCACATACATTCTTCAAAGCAAACACCTGATCCACACATCCTCTACCACTTCTGAAACCGCACTGCTCTTCCCCAATCTGATGCTCTGTACATGCCTTCACCCTCTCAATCAATACCCTCCCATATAATTTACCAGGAATACTCAACAAACTTATACCTCTGTAATTTGAGCACTCACTCTTATCCCCTTTGCCTTTGTACAATGGCACTATGCACGCATTCCGCCAATCCTCAGGCACCTCACCATGAGTCATACATACATTAAATAACCTTACCAACCAGTCAACAATACAGTCACCCCCTTTTTTAATAAATTCCACTGCAATACCATCCAAACCTGCTGCCTTGCCGGCTTTCATCTTCCGCAAAGCTTTTACTACCTCTTCTCTGTTTACCAAATCATTTTCCCTACCCCTCTCACTTTGCACACCACCTCGACCAAAACACCCTATATCTGCCACTCTGTCATCAGACACATTCAACAAACCTTCAAAATACTCATTCCATCTCCTTCTCACATCACCACTACTTGTTATCACCTCCCCATTTACGCCCTTCACTGAAGTTCCCATTTGCTCCCTTGTCTTACGCACCCTATTTACCTCCTTCCAAAACATCTTTTTATTCTCCCTAAAATTTACTGATAGTCTCTCACCCCAACTCTCATTTGCACTTTTTTTCACCTCTTGCACCTTTCTCTTGACCTCCTGTCTCTTTCTTTTATACTTCTCCCACTCAGTTGCATTTTTTCCCTGCAAAAATCGTCCAAATGCCTCTCTCCTCTCTTTCACCAACACTCCCACTTCCCCATCCCACCACTCACCACCCCCTCCAAACAGCCCACCTCCCACTCCTCTCATGCCACAAGCATCCCCTGCGCAATCCACCACCGATTCCCCAAACACATCCCATTCCCCCCCCACTCCCCCTACTTCCATTGCTCTCACCCTTTTCCACCCTGCACACAGTCTCCCCCGGCACCCCCCCACACAGGTCTCCTTCCCAAGCTCACTTACTCTCACCACCTTCTTCACCCCAACACTCACTCCTCTCTTCTGAAAACCCATACTAATCTTCACCTTAGCCTCCACATATATATACATATATATATATATATATATATATATATATATATATATATATATATATATATATATATATATATATATATATATATATATATATATATATATATATATATATATATATATATATATATATATATATATATATATATATATATATATATATATATATATATATATATATATATACATGTATATATACATATGAATATATATATACATAACGACGAAAGAAATGGGCTAACCAACCCCCATACACAAGTATGTACACACACGTCCACACACGCAAATATACATACCCATACATCTTAATGTACACTTATATATACACACACAGACACATGCATATATACACATGCACACAATTCAGACTGTTTGCCTTTATTCATTCCCATTGCCACCTCGCCACACATGGAACAACATCCCCATCCCCACTCATGTGTGCGAGGTAGCGCTAGGAAAAGATGACAGAGGCCCAATTCGTTCACACTCAGTCTCTAGCTGTCAGGCAATAATGCCCGAAACCACAGCTCCCTTTCCACATCCAGGCCCCACAGAACTTTCCACGGTTTACCCCAGACGCTTCACATGCCCTGATTCAATCCACTGACAGCACGTCGACCCCGGTATACAACATCGATCCAATTCACTCTATTCCTTTCACGACTTTCACCCTCCGGACTGTTCAGGCCCCGATCACTCAAAATCTTTTTCACTCCATCTTTCCACCTACAATTTGTCTCCCACTTCTCGTTCCCTCCACCTCTGACATATATATCCTCTTTGACAATCTTTCCTCACTCATTCTCTTCATGTGACCAAACCTTTTCAAAACACCCTCCTGTGCTTTCTCAACCACACTCTTTTTATTACCACACATCTCTCTTACCGTATTTGTACTTAATCAAAACACCTCACACCACATATTGTCCTGAAACATCTCATTTCCAGCATATCTACCCTCATAGCCCACGCCTCGCAACCATAGAACACTGTTGGAACCACAATTCCTTCAAACATACCCATTTTTACCCTACGAGACAATGTTCTCGACTTCCACACACTCTTCAACAATCCCAGAATTTTCGCCCCCTTCCCCAACATATGATTAAGTTCAGCTTCCATGGTTGCATCCGCTGCCAAATCCACTCCCAGATATCTAAAACACTTCACTTCCTCCAGTTTTTCTCCGTTTAAAATTAACTCCCAAATGACTTGACCCTCAACCCTACTGTACCTAATAACCTTGCTCCTATTCACATTTACTCTCAACTTTCTTCCCTCACACACTTTACCAAACTCAGTCACCAGCTTCTGCAGTTTCTCACATGAATCAACCACCAGCGTTGTATCATCAGCGAACAACAACTGACTCACTTCCCAAGCTCTCTCATCCCCAACAGACTGCATACTTGCCCCTCTTTCCAAAACTCTCTCATTCACCTCCCTAGCAACCCCATCAATAAACACATCAAACAACCCTGGAGACATCACACACCCCTGCCGCAAACATACATTCACTGAGAACCTATCACTTTCCTCTCTTCCTACACTTACACATGCCTTACATCGTCGATAAAAACTTTTCACTGCTTGTTACAACTTGGCTCCCACGCCATATATTCTTACTACCTTCCACAGAGAATCTCTATCAACTTTATCATGTGCCTTCTCAAGATCCATAAACGCTACATGCAAATCCATTTTCTCACATACATTCATCTAAGAAAACACCTTAACTACACATCCTCTACCACTTTTGAAACAACACTGCTCTTCCCCAATCTGATGCTCTGTACATGCCTTCACACATTCAATCAATACCCTCACATATAATTTCCTAGGAATACTTAACAAATTTACACCTCTGTAATTTTAGCACTCACCTTTGTCCCCTTTGCCTTTGTACAATGGCACTATGCAGTCATTCCGCCAATCCTCAGGCACCTCACCATGAGTCATACATACATTAAATAACCTTACCAACCAGTCAACAATACAGTCACCTCCTTTTTTAATAAATTCCACAGCAATGCCATCCAACACCGCTGCCTTGCCGGCTTTCATATTCCGCAACGCTTTTTAATACCTCTTCTCTGTTTACCAAATCATTTTCCCTAACCCTCTCACTTTGCACACCACCTCGACTAAAACACCCTATATCTGCCACTCTTTCATCAAACACATTCAAAAAACCTTCAAAATACTCAATCCACCTCCTTATCACATCAGCACTACTTGTTATCACCTCCCCATTAGCCCAGGTCACTGAAGTCCCCATTTGCTCCTTTGTCTCACGCACTTTATTTACCTCCTTCCAAAACATCTTTTCATTCTCCCTAAAATTTAATGATACTCTCTCACTCCAACTCTCAAATTGCCCTCTTTTTCACCTCTTGCACCTTTCTCTTGACCTTCTTTCTTTTATACATCTCCCACTCATTTGTTTTGTTTCCCTGCAAAAACGGTCCAAATGCTTCTCAATTCCCTTTCACTAACAACCTTACTTCTTCATCCCACCACTCACTACCCTTTCCAATCTGCCCACCTCCCACGCTTCTCAAGCCAAAATCATCTTTTGCACAAGACATCACTACTTCAATAAATACATTCAAATCCTCCCTCACTCCCACCAACTCCTTTGTTCTCACCTTTTTCCATTCTGTATATATATATATATATATATATATATATATATATATATATATATATATATATATATATATATATATATATATATATATATATATATATATATTTGTTTATGGATGAGGTTGTTTGGGAGGTGAATGCAGGAGTTTTGGAAAGAGGGGCAAGTATGAAGTCTGTTGAGGATGAGAGAGCTTGGGAAGTGAGTCAGTTGTTGTTCGCTGATGATACAGCGCTGGTGGCTGATTCATGTGAGAAACTGCAGAAGCTGGTGACTGAGTTTGGTAAACTGTGTGAAAGAAGAAAGTTAAGGGTTGAGGGTCAATTCAATTGGGAGGTAAGTTTGAATGGAGAAAAACTGGAGGAAGTAAAGTGTTTTAGACATCTGGGAGTGAATCTGGCAGCGGATGGAACCATGGAAGCGGAAGTGGATCATAGGGTGGGGAAGGGGGCGAAAATCCTGGGAGCCTTGAAGAATGTGTGGAAGTCGAGAACATTATTTCGGAAAGCAAAAATGGGTATGTTTGAAGGAATAGTGGTTCCAACAATGTTGTATGGTTGCGAGGCGTGGGCTATGGATAGAGTTGTGCGCAGGAGGATGGATGTGCTGGAAATGAGATGTTTGAGGACAATATGTGGTGTGAGGTGGTTTGATCGAGTAAGTAACGTAAGGGTAAGAGAGATGTGTGGAAATAAAAAGAGCGTGGTTGAGAGAGCAGAAGAGGGTGTTTTGAAATGGTTTGGGCACATGGAGAGAATGAGTGAGGAAAGATTGACGAAAAGCATATATGTGTCGGAGGTGGAGGGAACGAGGAGAAGTGGGAGATCAAATTAGAGGTGGAAAGATGGAGTGAAAAAGATTCTGTGTGATCGGGGCCTGAACATGCAGGAGGGTGAAAGGAGGGCAAGGAATAGAGTGAATTGGATCGATGTGGTATACCGGGTTTGACGTGCTGTCAGTGGATTGAATCAGGGCATGTGAAGCGTCTGGGGTAAACCATGGAAAGCTATGTAGGTATGTATATTTGCGGTGTATGGGGGTGGGTTGGGCCATTTCTTTCGTCTGTTTCCTTGCGCTACCTCGCAAAAGCGGGAGACAGCGATAAAGCAAAAAGAAAAAAAAAAAAAAAAAATATATATATATATATATATATATATATATATATATATATATATATATATATATATATATATATATATATATATATATATATATATATATATATATATATCCCTGGGGATAGTGGAGAAAGAATACTTCCCACGTATTCCCTGCTTGTCTTAGAAGGCGACTAAAAGGGGAGAGAGCGGGTGGCTGGAAATGCTCCTCTTTGGTTGTTTTTATTGATTTCCCAAAAGAAGGAACAGAGAAGGGGGCCAGGTGAGGATATTCCCTCTAAGGCCCAGTCTTCTGTTCTTAACGCTACCTCGCTAATGCGGGAAATGGCGAAATGGCTCAGACAGGGGTGTCTAAATGTGTGTGGATGTACCCAAGATGTGAAAAAAGGAGAGATAGGTGGTATGTTTGAGGAAAGGAACCTGGATGTTTTGGCTCTGAGTGAAACGAAGCTCAAGGGTAAAGGGGAAGAGTGGTTTGGGAATGTCTTGGGAGTAAAGTCAGGGGTTACTGAGAGGACAAGAGCAAGGGAAGGAGTAGAAGTACTCCTAAAACAGGAGTTGTGGGAGTATGTAATAGAATGCAAGAAAGTAAATTCTCGATTAATATGGGTAAAACTGAAAGTTGATGGAGAGAGATGGGTGATTATTGGTGTATATGCACCTGGGCATGAGAAGAAAGATCATGAGAGGCAAGTGTTTTGGGAGCAGCTGAATGAGTGTGTTAGAGGTTTTGATGCACGAGACCGGGTTATAGTGATGGGTGATTTAAATGCAAAGAAGAGTAATGTGTCAGTTGAGGGAATAATTGGTATACGTGGGGTGTTTAGTGTTGTAAATGGAAATGGTGAAGAGCTTGTAGATTTATGTGCTGAAAAAGGACTTGTGATTGGGAATACCTGGTTTAAAAAGCGAGATATACATAAGTATACGTATGTAAGTAGGAGAGAAGGCCAGAAATCGTTATTGGATTGCCTGTTAGTTAACAGGCGCGCGAAAGAGAGACTTTTGGATGTTAATGTGCTGAGAGGTGCAACTGGAGGGATGCCTGATCATTATCTTGTGGAGGCTAAGGTGAAGATTTGTATGGGTTTTCAGAAAAGAAGGGTAAATGTTGGGATGAAGAGGGTGGTGAGAGTAAATGAGCTTGGAAGGAGACTTGTGTGAGGAAGTACCAGGAGAGACTGAGTACAGAATGGAAAAAGCTGAGAACAATGGAAGTAAGGGGAGTGGGGAGGAATGGGATGTATTTAGGGAATCAGTGATGGATTGCGCAAAAGATGCTTGTGGCATGAGAAGAGTGGGAGGTGGGTTGATTAGAGAGGGTTGTGAGTGTTGGGATGAAGAAGTAAGATTATTAGTGAAAGAGAAAAGAGAGGCATTTGGACGATTTTTGCAGGGAAAAATGCAATTTAGTGGGATATGTATAAAAGAAAGCGACAGGAGGTCAAGAGAAAGATGCAAGAGGTGAAAAAGAGGGCAATTGAGAGTTGGGGTGAGAGAGTATCATTAAATTTAGGGAGAATAAAAAAATGTTCTGGAAGGAGGTAAATAAAGTGCGTACGACAAGGGAGCAAATGGGAACTTCAGTGAAGGGAGCAAATGGGGAGGGAATAACAAGTAGTGGTGATGTGAGAAGGAGATGGAGTGAGTATTTTGAAGGTTTGCTGAATGTGTTTGATGATAGAGTGGCAGATATAGGGTGTTTTGGTCGAGGTGGTGTGCAAAGTGAGAGGGTTAGGGAAAATGATTTGGTAAACAGAGAAGACGTAGTAAAAGCTTTGCGGAAGATGAATCCGGCAAGGCAGCAGGTTTGGATGGTATTGCAGTGGAATTTATTAAAAAAGGGGGTGACTGTATTATTGACTGGTTGGTAAGGTTATTCAATGTATGTATGACTCATGGTGAGGTGCCTGACGATTGGCGGAATGCATGCATAGTGCCATTGTACAAAGGCAAAGGGGATAAGTTTGAGTGCTCAAATTACAGAGGTATAAGTTTGTTGAGTATTCCTGGTAAATTATATGGGAGGGTATTGATTGAGAGGGTGAAGGCATGTACAGAGCATCAGATTGGGGAAGAGCAGTGTGGTTTCAGAAGTGGTAGAGGATGTGTGGATCAGGTGTTTGCTTTAAAGAATGTATTTGAGAAATACTTAGAAAAGCAAATGGATTTGTATGTAGAATTTATGGATCTGTAAAAGACATATGATAGAGTTGATAGAGATGCTCTGTGGAAGGTATTAAGAATATACGGTGTGGGAGGCAAGTTGTTAGAAACAGTGAAAAGTTTTTATCGAGGATGTAAGGCATGTGTACGTGTAGGAAGAGAGGAAAGTGATTGGTTCTCAGTGAATGTAGGTTTGCGGCAGGGGTGTGTGATATCTCATTGGTTGTTTAATTTGTTTATGGATGGGGTTGTTAGGGAGGTGAATGCAAGAGTTTTGGAAAGAGGGGCAAGTATGAAGTCTGTTGGGGATGAGAGAGCTTGGGAAGTGAGTCAGTTGTTGTTCGCTGATGATACAGCGCTGGTGGCTGATTTATGTGATAAACTGCAGAAGCTGGTGACTGAGTTTTTGAAGTGTGTGAAAGATGAAAGTTAAGAGTAAATTTGAATAAGAGCAAGGTTATTAGGTACAGTAGGGTTGAGGGTCAAGTCAACTGGGAGGTAAGTTTGAATGGAGAAAAACTGGAGGAAGTAAAGTGTTTTAGATATCTGGGAGTGAATCTGGCAGCGGATGGAACCATGGAAGCGGAAGTGGATCATAGGGTGGGGGCGGGGGCGAAAATTCTGGGAGCCTTGAAGAATGTGTGGAAGTCGATAACATTATCTCGGAAACAAAAATGGGTATGTTTGAAGGAATAGTGGTTCCAATATTGTTGTATGGTTGCGAGCCGTGGGCTATGGATATAGTTGTGCGCAGGAGGATGGATGTGCTGGAAATGAGATGTTTGAAGACAATATGTGGTTTGAGGTGGTTTGATCGAGTAAGTAACGTAAGGGCAAGAGAGATGTGTGGAAATAAAAAGAGCGTGGTTGAGAGAGCAGAAGAGAGTGTTTTGAAATGGTTTGGGCACATGGAGAGAATGAGTGAGGAAAGATTGACCAAGAGGATATATGTGTCGAAGGTGGAGGGAACGAGGAAAAGTGGGAGACCAAATTGGAGGTGGAAAGATGAAGTGAAAAAGATTTTCTGTGATCGGGCCCTGAACATGCAGGAGGGTGAAAGGAGGGCAAGGAATAGAGTGAATTGGATCGATGTGGTATAACGGGGTTGACGTGCTGTCAGTGGATTAAATCAGGGCGTGTGAAGCGTCTGGGGTAACCCATGGAAAGCTGTGTAGGTATGTATATTTGCGTGTGTGGATATATATATATATATATATATATATATATATATATATATATATATATATATATATATATATATATATATATATATATATATATATATATATATATATATATATATATATATATATTTATATACATATGCATATATATATATATATATATATTTTTTTTTTTTTTTTTTTTTTTTTTTTTTATACCTCGTCGCTGTCTCCCGCGTTTGCGAGGTAGCGCAAGGAAACAGACGAAAGAAATGGCTCAACCCCCCCCATACACATGTACATACATACGTCCACACACGCAAATATACATACCTACGCAGCTTTCCATGGTTTACCCCGGACGCTTCACATGCCTTGATTCAATCCACTGACAGCACGTCAACCCCTGTATACCACATCGCTCCAATTCACTCTATTCCTTGCCCTCCTTTCACCCTCCTGCATGTTCAGGCCCCGATCACACAAAATCCTTTTCACTCCATCTTTCCACCTCCAATTTGGTCTCCCTCTTCTCCTCGTTCCCTCCACCTCCGACACATATATCCTCTTGGTCAATCTTTCCTCACTCATTCTCTCCATGTGCCCAAACCACTTCAAAACACCCTCTTCTGCTCTCTCAACCACGCTCTTTTTATTTCCACACATCTCTCTTACCCTTACGTTACTTACTCGATCAAACCACCTCACACCACACATTGTCCTCAATATATATATATATATATATATATATATATATATATATATATACATATATATATATATATATATATATATATATATATATATATATATTTATATACATATGCATATATATATATATATATATATATATATATATATATATATATATATATATATATATATATATATATATATATATATATATATATATATATATATATATATATATATATATATATATATATATATATATATATATATATATATATATATATATATATATTTTTTGTAATTTTTCCAAAAGGAGGAACAGAGGGGGGCCGGGTGAGCATATCCCACAAAGGCCCAGTCCTCTGTTTTTAACAGTACCTCGCTAACACGGGAAATGGCGAATAGTTTAAAAGAAAAGAAATATATATATATATATATATATATATATATATATATATATATATATATATATATATATATATATATATATATATATATATATATATATATAGTGGGGGCCAGAAATCCTGCACTCCTTGTATTTTAACTTTCTAAAAAATGGGAAACAGAAGGTGTCAAGCGGGGAGTGCTCATCCTCCTCGTAGACTAAGATTAGGGTGTCTAAATGTGTGTGGATGTAAACAAGATGTGAAAAAACGGAGAGATAGGTAGTATGTTTGAGGAAAGGTACCTGGATGTTTTGGCTCTGAGTAAAACAAAGCTCAAGGGGAAAGGGGAAGAGTGGTTTGGGAATGTCTTGGGAGTAAAGTCAGGGGTTAATGAGAGGACAAGAGCAAGGGAAGGAGTGGAGTTGTGGGAGTATATGATAGAATGTAAGAAAGTAAATTCTCGATTGATATGGGTAACACTGAAAGTTGATGGAGAGAGATGAGTGATTATTGCTGCATATGCACCTAGGCATGAAAAGAAAGATCATGAGAGGCCAGTGTTTTGGGAGCAGATGAATGAGTGTGTTAATGGTTTTGATGCAGAAGACCGGGTTATAGTGATGGGTGATTTGAATGCAAAGGTGAGTAATGTGGCAGTTGAGGGAATAATTGTTATACATGGAGTGTTCAGTGATGTAAATGGAAATGGTGAAGACCTTCAAGATTTATGTGCTGAAAAAGGACTGGTGATTGGGAATACCTGGTTTAAAAAGCGAGATATACATAAGTATACGTATGTAAGTAGGAGAGATGGTCAGAGAGCGTTATTGGATTACGTGTTAATTGAAAGGCGAGCGAAAGAGAGACTTTTAGATTTTAATGTGCTGAGTAGTGCAACTGGAGGGATCTCTTATCATTATCTTGTGGAGGCTAAGGTGAAGATTTGTATGGGTTTTCAGAAAAGAAGAGTGAATGTTGGGGTGAAGAGGGTGGTGAGAGTAAGAGAGCTTGGGAAGGAGACTTGTGTGACGAAGTACCAGGAGAGACTGAGTACAGAACGGAAAAAGGTGAGACCAATGGAAGTAAGGGGAGTGGGGGAGGAATGGGATGTATATAGGGAATCAGTGATGGATTGCGCAAAAGATGCTTCTGGCATGAGAAGCGTTGGAGGTGGGTTGATTAGAAAGGGTAGTGAGTGGTGTGATGAAGAAGCAGGATTATTATTGAAAGAGAAGAGATAGGCATTTGGACGATTTTTGCAGAGAAAAATGAAATTGAGTGGGAGATGTATAAAAGAAAGAGACAGGAGGTCAAGAGAAAGGTGCAAGAGGTGAAAAAGAGGGCAAATGAGAGTTGGGGTGAGAGAGTATCATTAAATTTTAGGGAGAATAAAAGGATGTTCTGGAAGGAGGTAAATAAAGTGCGTAAGACAAGGGAGCAAATGGGAATTTCAGTGAAGGGGGCTAATGGGTAGGTGATATCAAGTAGTGGTGATGTGAGAAGGAGATTGAGTGAGTGTTTTGAAGGTTGTTGATTGTTTTATGATTGAGTGGAAGATATGGAATGTTTTGGTCGAGGTGGTGTGCAAAGTGAGAAAGTTAGGGAAAATGATTTGATAAACAGAGAAGAGGTAGTAAAAGCGTTGCGGAAGATGAAAGCCGGCAAGGCAGCAGGTTTGGATAGTATTGCAGTGGAATCTATTAAAAAAGTGGGTGACTGTATTGTTCAATGGTTGGTAAGGTTATTTAATGTATGTATGACTCATGATGAGGTGCCTGAGGATCGGCGGAATGCGTGCATAGTGCCATTGTACAAAGGCAAAGGGGATAAGAGTGAGTGCTCAAATTGCAAAGGTATAAGTCTGTTGAGTATTCCTGGTAAATTATATGGGAGGGTATTGACTGAGAGGGTGAAGGCATGTACAGAGCATCAGACTGGGGAAGAGCAGTGTGGTTTGAGAAGTGGTGTAGGATGTATGGATCATGTGTTTGCGCTGAAGAATGTATGTGAGAAATACTTAGAAAAGCAAATGGATTTGTATGTAACATTTATGGATCTGGAGAAGGCATATGATAGAGTTGATAGAGATGCTCTGTGGAAGGTACTAAGACTATATGATGTGGGAGGCAAGTAGTTACAAGCAGTGAAAAGTTTTTATCGAGGATGTAAGGCATGTGTACGTGTAGGAAGACAGAAAAGTGATTGGTTTTCAGTGAATGTAGTTTTGTGGTAGGGGTGTGTAATGTCTCCATGGTTGTTTAATTTGTTTATGGATGGGGTTGTTAGGGAGGTAAATGCAAGAGTTTTGGAAAGAGGGGTAAGTATGAAGTCTGTTGGGGATGAGAGAGCTTGGGAAGTGAGTCAGTTGTTGTTCGCTGATGGCTGAATCATGAATCAGCACTGGTGGCTGATTCATGTGAGAAACTGCAGAAGCTGGTGACTGAGTTTAGTAAAGTGTGTGAAAGAAGAAAGTTTTGAGTAAATGTGAATAAGAGCAAGGTTATTAGGTACAGTAGGGTTCAGGGTCAAGTCAATGGGAGGTAAGTTTGAATGGAGAAAAAGTGGAGGAAGTAAAGTGTTTTAGATATCTGGTAGTGGATCTGGCAGCGGATGGAACTATGGAAGCGGAAGTGAATCAGAGGGTGGGGGAGGGAGCGAAAATCCTGGGAGCTTTGAAAAATGTATGGAAGTCGAGAACATTATATCGGAAAGCAAAAATGGGCATGTTTTAAGGAACAGTGGTTCCAACAATGTTGTATGGTTGCGAGGCGTGGGCTATGGATAGAGTTGTGCGTAGGAGGGTGGATGTGCTGGAAATGAGATATTTGAGGACAATATGTGGTGTGAGGTGGTTTGATCGAGTAAGTAATGTAAGGGTAAGAGAGATGTGTGGAAATAAAAAGAGTGTGGTTGAGAGAGCAGAAGAGGGTGTTTTGAAATATTTTGGGCACATGGAGAGAATGAGTGAGGAAAGATTGACCAAGAGGATATATGTTTCGGAGGTGGAGGGAACGAGGAGAAGTGGGAGACCAAATTGGAGGTGGAAAGATGGAGTGAAAAAGATTTTGAGTGAACGGTGCCTGAACATGCATGAGGGTGAAAGGAGGGCAAGGAATAGTGAATTGGATCGATGTGGTATACCGTGGTTGACTTGCTGTCAATGGATTGAATCAGGGCATGTGAAGTGTCTGGGGTAAACCATCGAAAGTTGTGTGGGGCCTGGATGTGAAAAGAGAGCTATGGTTTCGGGCATTATTGCATGACAGCTAGAGACTGAGTGTGAACGAATGGGGCCTTTGTTGTCTTTTCCTAGCGCTACCTCGCACACATGAGGGTGGAGGGGTTGGTATTTCAGGTGTGGCGAGGTGGCGGTGGGAATGAATAAAGGTAGACAGTGTGAATTGTGTGCATTGGTATATATGTATGTGTCTGTGTGTGTATATATATGTGTACATTGAGATGTATAGATATGTATATTTGCCTGTGTGGACGTGTATGTATATACATGTGTATGGGCGTGGGTTAGGCCATTTCTTCAGTCTGTTTTCTTGCGCTACCTCGCAAACGCGGGAGACAGCGACAAAGCAAAATAGATAAATAAATAAATATATATTCATATATATATATATATATATATATATATATATATATATATATATATATATATATATATATATATATATATATATATATATATATATATATATATATATATATATAAGGGGAAACAGAAGAAGGAGTCACGCGAGGAGTGCTCATCCTCCTCGAAGGCTCAGAGTGTGGTGTCTAAATGTGTGTGGATGTAAACAAGATGAGAAAAAAGGAGGGATAGGTAGTATGTTTGAGGAAAGGAACCTGGATGCTTTTGCTCTGAGTGAAACGAAGCTTAAGGGTAAAGGGCAAGAGAGGTTTGGGAATGTCTTGGGAGGAAATTCAGGGGTTAGTGAGAGGATAAGGGCAAGAGAAGGAGTAGCACTACCCCTGTGACAGGAGTGGTGGGAGTAAGTGATAGAATGTAAGAAAGTAAATTCTCGATTGATATGGGTAAAAGAGAAAGTTGATGGAGAGAGATGGGTGATTATTGGTGCATATGCACCTAGGCATGAGAAGCAAGATCATGAGAGGCAAGTGTTTTGGGAGCAGCTGAATGAGTGTGTTAGTGGTTTTGATGCACGAGACCGGGTTATAGTGATGGGTGATTTCAATGCAAAGTTTAGTAATGTAGCAGTTGAGGGAATAATTAGTATACATGGGGTGTTCAGTGTTGTAAATGGATATGGTGAAGGACTTGTAGATTTATGTGCTGAAAAAGGACTGGTGATTTGGAATACCTTGTTTAAAAAGCGAGATATACATAAGTATACATATGTAAGTAGGAGAGATGGACAGAGAGCGTTATTGGATTACGTGTTAATTGATAGGTGCGCGTAAGAGAGACTTTTGTATGTTAATATGCTGAGAGGTGCAACTGGAGGGATGTCTGATCATTATCTTGTCGAGGCGAAGTTGAAGATTTGTAGGGGTTCTGGGAAAAGAAGAGTGAATGTTGGGGTGAAGAGCCTCATGAGAGTAGGTGAGCTTGGGAAGGAGACTTGTGTGAGGAAGTACCAGGAGAGACTGAGTACAGAATGGAAAAACGTGAGAACAAAGCAGGTAACGGGAGTGGGGGAGCAATAGAATGTATTTAGGGAAGCAGTGATGTCTTGCGCAATAGATGCTTGTGGAATGAGAAGCGTGGGAGGTGGGTTGATTAGAAAGGGTAGTGAGTGGTGGGATGAAGAAGTAAGATTATTAGTGAAAGAGAAGAGAGAGGCATTTGGTCAATTTTTGCAGGTAAAAAGTGCAAATGAGTGAGAGTTGTATAAAAGAAAGAGGCAGGAGGTCAAGAGAATGGTGCAAGTGGTGAAAAAGAAGGCAAAAGAGAGTTGTGGTGAAAGAGTATCTTTAAATTTTAGAGAAAATAAAAAGATGTTTTGGAAGGAGGTGAATAAGGTAAGACAAGGGAGAAACTGGGGAATTCAGTGAATAGGGGTAATGAAGAGGTGATAACAAGTAGTGCAGACGTGAGAAGGAGATGGAGTGAGTATTTTGAAGGTTTTTGAAGTTGTTTGATGACAGAGTGGCAGATATAGGGTATTTTGGTTGAGGTGGTGTGCAAAGTGAGAGGGTTAGGGAAAATTATTTGGTAAACAGAGAAGAGGTAGTAAAAGCTTTGCGGAAAATGAAAGACGGCAAGGCAGCAAGTTAGGATGGTATTGCAGTGGAATTTATTAAAAAAATGGGGTGACTGTATTGTTGACTGGTCGGTAAGGTTACTTAATGTATGTATGATTCATGGTGAGGTGCCTGAGGATTGGCGGAATGCTTGCATAGTGCCATTGTACAAAGTCAAAGGTGATAAGAGTGAGTACTCAAATTACAGAGGTATATGTTCAATGAGCATTCCTGGTAAATTATATGGGAGGGTATTAATTGAGAGGGTGAAGGCATGTACAGAGCATCAGATTGGGGAAGAGAAGTGTGGTTTCAGCAGCGGTAGAGGATGTGTGGATCAGGTGTTTGCTTAGAAGATTGTATGTGAGAAATACTTAGAAAAGAAAAAAGATTTGTATGTAGCAATTATGGATCTGGAGAAGGCATATAATAGAGTTGATAGAGATGCTCTCTGGAAGGTATTAAGAATATATGGTGTGGGAGGCAAGTTGTTAGAAGCAGTGAAAAATTTTTATCGAGGATGTAAGGCATGTGTACGTGTAGTAAGAAAGGAAAGTAGTTGGTTCTCAGTGAATGTAGGTTTTCCGCAGAAGTGTGTGATGTCTCCATGGTTGTTTACTTTGTTTATGGTTGGGGTTGGTAGGGAGGTGAATGCAAGAGTTTCGGAAAGAGGGGTAAGTATGCAGTCTGTTGTGGATGAGAGAGATTTGGAAGTGAGTTGTTGTTGTTCGCTGATGATACAGCGCTGGTGGCTGATTCATGTGATAAACTGTAGAAGCTAGTGACTGAGTTTGGTAAAGTGTGTGAAAGAAGAAAGTTGAGAGTAAATGTGAATAAGAGCAAGGTTATTAGGTATACTAGGGTTGAGGGTTTATTCAATTGGGAGGTAAGTTTGAATGGAGAAAAACTGGAGGAAGTAAAGTGTTTTAGATATCTGGGAGTGGATCTGGCAGCGGATGGAACCATGGAAACGGAAGTGAATCATAGGTCTGGGGGTGGGAGCGAAAATCCTGGGAGCCTTGAAGAATGTGTGGAAGTCGAGAACATTATCTCGGAAAGCAAAAATGGGTATGTATGAAGGAATTGTGGTTCCAACAATGTTGTATGGTTGCGAGGCGTGAGCTATGGATAGAGTTGTGCGCAGGAGGGTGGTTGTGCTGGAAACGAGATGTTTGAGGACAATATGTGGTGTGAGGTGG
>NC_092227.1:28732879-28787879 GCF_036320965.1 Panulirus ornatus
TATCCTACCTTTTATATTCAGAAACTAATTTGCTTATTAGATTTTTTTTTTTATTTCGGCTTGTTTAGATTATATTTGTAGGGGCTTACCAGGTCATCGTGCTTCTGGTTGCTTAACCCATCTGTTATATACATTTTGGTGTCGGATCATTTGATTTCATAATATGTCCACTACTTGAGAACCAGTAATGTTTTTTTCTAGATTACCTCCTCTTTCTACTATCCATTTTTGAAATGTTTCTGTATTCATTTCTTCATTTTTCCCACATTGGCTTTGTTCTGTCGTGAAGTAATATATCTACTGGTAGTAAATTTGCACTTTGATGTAGTTCTTTACTTCTGATAATTTCAGGATAACTTCTATTAAACAGAGATTTTAGAACTTCGTTTTGTATTCGTTGTAAGTTTCGCACATTGGTTAACTTTATCATATGTAACGATATATGAGGATATTCCCTCAAAGGTCCAGTCCTCTGTTCTTAACGCTACCTCGCTAATGCGGGAAATGGCGAATAGTATGAAAAAAAAATATATATATATATATTCATATATATTATTATTTATTTTATTATTTTGCTTTGTCGCTGTCTCCCTCGTTTGCGAGGTATTGCAAGGAAACAGACGAAAGTAATGGCCCACCCTACCCCCATACACAACGTATATACATACACGTCCACACACGCAAATATACATACCTATATATCTCAATGTACACATATATATACACACACAGACACATACATATATACTCATGCACACAATTCACACTGACTGCCTTTATTCATTCCCATCGCCACCTCGCCACACATGGAATACCATCCCCCTCCCCCCTCATGTGTGCGAGGTAGCACTAGGAAAAGACAACAAAGGCCCCATTCGTTCACACTCAGTCTCTAGCTGTCATGCAATAATGCCTGAAACCACAGCTCCCTTTCCACATCCATGCCCCACACAACTTTCCATAGTCTACCCCAGACGCTTCACATGCCCTGATTCAATCCACTGACAGCACGTCAACCCCGGTATACCACATCGATCCAATTCACTCTATTCCTTGCCCTCCTTTCACCCTCCTGCATGTTCAGGCCCCGATCACACAAAATCTTTTTCACTCCATCTTTCCACCTCCAATTTGGTCTCCCACTTCTCCTCGTTCCCTCCACCTCCGATATATATCCTCTTGGTCAATCTTATATCACTCATTCTCTCCATGTGCCCAAACCATTTCAAAACACCCTCTTCTGCTCTCTCAACCTCGCTCTTTTTATTTCCACACATCTCTCTTACCCTTACATTACTTACTCGATGAAACCACCTCACACCACACATTGTCCTCAAACATCTCATTTCCAGCACATCCGCCCTCCTGCGCACAACTCCATCCATAGCAAACGCCTCCCAACCATACAACATTGTTGGAACCACTATTCCTTCAAACATACCCATTTTTGCTTTCCGAAATAATGTTCTCGACTTCCACATATTCTTCAAGGCTCCCAGGATTTTCGCCCCCTCTCCCACCCTATGATTCACTTCCCCTTCCATGGTTCCATCCGCTGTCAGATCCACTCCCAGATATCTAAAACACTTTACTTTCTCTAGTTTTTCTCCATTCAAACTTACTTCCCAATTGACTTGACCCTCAACCCTACTGTTCCTAATAACCTTGCTCTTATTCACATTTACTCTTAACTCCTTCTTTCACACACTTTACCAAATTCAGTCACCAGCTTCTGCAGTTTCTCACATGAATCAGCCACCATCGCTGTATCATCAGCGAACAACAACTGACGCACTTCCCAAGCTCTCTCATCCACAATAGACTTCATACTTGCCCCTCTTTCCAAAACTCTTGCATTTACCTCCCTAACAACCCCTTCCATAAACAAATTAAACAACCATGGAGACATCACACACCCCTGACGCAAACCTACATTCATTAAGAACCAATCACTTTCCTCTCTTCCTACACGTACACATTCCTTACATCCTCCATAGAAACAATTCACTGCTTCTCACAACTGGCCTCCCACACCATATATTCTTAATAACTTCCACAGAGCATCTCTATCAACTCTATCATATGCCTTCTCCAGATCCATAAATGGTACATACAAATCCATTTGCTTCTTTATGTATTTCTCACATACATTTTTCTAAGCAAACACCTGATCCACATCATCATCTACCACTTCTGAAACCACACTGCTCTTCCCCAATCTGATGCTCTGTACATGCCTTTACGATCTCAATCAATACCCTCCCATATAATTTACCAGGAATACTCACCGAACTTATACCGCTGTAATTTGAGCACTCACCCTTATCTCCTTTGCCTTTGTACAATGACACTATGCAAGCATTCCGCCAATCCTCAGGCACCTCATCATGAATCATAAATATATTAAATAACCTTACCAAAAAGTCAACAACACAGTCACCCCCTTTTTTAATAAATTCCACTGCAATACCATCCAAACCTGCTTCCTTCCCGGCTTTCATCTTCCGCAAAGCTTTTGCTACCTCTTTTCTGTTTACCAAATCATTTTCCCTAACCCTCGTACTTTGCACACCACCTCGACCAAAACACTCAATAGCTTCTCACATCACCACTACTTGTTATCACCTCCCTATTAGCCCCCTTCACTGAAGTTCCCATACGCTCCCTTGTCTTACACAATTTATTTACCTCCTTCCAAAACATCCTTTTAGTCTCCCTAAAATGTAATGATACTCAGTCACCCCAACTCTCATTTGCCCTCTTTTTCACTTCTTGCACCTTTCTCTAGACCTCCTGTCTCTTTCTTTTATACATCTCCCACTCATTTGCATTTTTCCCCTGCAAAAATCGTCCAAATGCCTCTCTCTTCTCTTTCCCGAATAATCTTACTTCTTCATCCCACCACTCACTTCTTCATCCCACCACTCACTCAAGGGGAAGAGTGGTTTGGGAATGTCTTGGGAGCAAAGTCAGGGGTTAGTGAGAGGACAAGAGCAAGGGAAGGAGTAGCACTACTCCTGAAACAGGAGTTGTGGGAGTATGTGATAGAATGTAAGAAAGTAAATTCTCGATTAATATGGGTAAAACTGAAAGTTGATTGAGAGAGGCGGTTGATTATTGATGTATATGCACCTGGGCATGAGAGGAAAGATCATGAGAGGCAAGTGTTTTGGGAGCAGATGAATGAGTATGTTAGTGGTTTTGATGCACGAGACCGGGTTATAGTGATGGGTGATTTGAATGCAAAGGTGAGTAATGTGGCAGTTGAGGGAATAATTGGTATACATGGGGTGTTCAGTGTTGTAAATGGAAATGGTGAAGAGCTTGTAGATTTATGTGCTGAAAAAGGACAGGTGATTGGGAATACCTGGTTTAAAAAGCGAGGTATACATAAGTATACGTATGTAAGTAGGAGAGATGGCCAGAGAGCGTTATTGGATTACGTGTTAATTGACAGGCGCGCGAAAGAGAGACTTTTGGATGTTAATGTGCTGAGAGATGCAACTGGAGGGATGTCTCATCATTATCTTGTGGAGGCTAAGGTGAAGATTTGTATGGGTTTTCAGAAAAGAAGAGTGAATGTTGGGGTAAAGAGGGTGGTGAGAGTAAGTGAGCTTGGGAAGGAGACTTGTGTGAGGAAGTACCAGGAGAGACTGAGTACAGAATGGAAAAAGGTGAGAACAATGGAAGTAAGGGGAGTGGGGGAGGAATGGGATGTATTTAGGGAATCAGTGATTGATTGCGCAAAAGATGCTTGTGGCATGAGAAGAGTGGGAGGTGGGTTGATTAGAAAGGGTAGTGAGTGGTGGGATGAAGAAGTAAGATTATTAGTGAAAGAGAAGAGGGAGGCATTTGGACGATTTTTGCAGGGAAAAAATGCATATTGAGTTGGAGATGTATAAAATAAAGAGACAAGAGGTCAAGAGAAAGGTGCAAGAGGTGAAAGAGTGCAAATGAGAGTTGGGGTGAGAGAGTATCAATAAATTTTAGGGAGAATAAAAAGATGCTTTGGAAGGAGGTAAATAAAGTGCGTAAGACAAGGGAGCGAATGGGAACTTCAGTGCAGGGCGCAAATGGGGAGGTGATAACAAGTAGTGGTGATGTGAGAAGGAGATAGAGTGAGTATTTTGAAGGGTTGTTGAATGTGTTTGATGATACAGTGGCAGATAAAGGGTGTTTTGGTCGAGGTGGTGTGCAAAGTGAGAGTGTTAGGGAAAATGATTTGGTAAACAGAGAAGAGGTAGTAAAAGCTTTGCGGAAGATGAAAGCCGGCAAGGCAGCAGGTTCGGATGGTATTGCAGTGGAATTTATTAAAAAAATCGGGTGACTGTATTGTTTACTGGTTGGTAAGGTTATTTAATGTATGTATGACTCATGGTGAGTTGCCTGAGGATTGGCGGAATGCGTGCATAGTGCCATTGTACAAAGGCAAAGGGAATAAGAGTGAGTGGTCAAATTACAGGGTTATAAGTTTGTTGAGTATTCCTGGTAAATTATATGGGAGGGTATTGATTGAGAGGATGAAGGATGTATAGAGCATCTGATTGGGGAAGAGCAGTGTGGTTTCCGAAGTGGTAGAGGATGTGTGGATCAGGTGTTTGCTTTGAAGAATGTATGTGAGAAATACCTAGAAAAGAAATGGTTTTGTATATAGCATTTATGGATATGGAGAAGGCATAAGTGAGATTTGATAGAGATGCTCTGTGGAAGGTATTAAGAATATATGGTGTGGAGGCAAGTTGTTAGAAGCAGTGAAAAGTTTTTATCGAGAATGTAAGGCATGTGTACGTGTAGGAAGAGAGGAAAGTGATTGGTTCTCAGTGAATGTAGGTTTGCGGCAGGGGTGTGTGATGTCTCCATGGTTGACTAATTTGTTTATGGATGGTGTTGTTAGGGAGGTGAATGCAAGAGTTTTGAAATGAGTGGCAAGTATGAAGTCTGTTGTGGATGAGAGAGCTTTGGAAGTGAGTCAGTTGTTGTTCGCTGATGATACAGCGCTGGTGGCTGATTCATGTGAGAAACTACAGAAGCTGGTGACTGAGTTTGGTAAAGTGTGTGAAAGAAGAAAGTTAAGAGTAAATGTGAATAAGAGAAAGGTTATTAGGTACAGTAGGGTTGAGGGTCTAGTCAATTGGGAGGTAAGTTTGAATGGAGAAAAACTGGAGAAAGTAAAGTGTTTTAGATATCTGGGAGTGCATCTGGCAGCGGATGGAAACATGGAAGCGGAAGTGAATCATAGGGTGGGGAAGTTGACGAAAATTTTGGGAGCCTTGAAGAATCTTAGGAAGTCGAGAACATTATCTCGGAAAGCAAAAATGGGTATTTTTGAAGGAATAGTAGCTTCAACAATGTTGTATGGCTGCGAAGCGTGGGCTATGGATAGAGTTGTGCGCAGGAGGATGGATGTGCTGGAAATGAGATGTTTGAGGACAATATGTGGTGTGAGGTGGATTGATCAAGTATGTAATGAAAGGGCAAGAGAGATGTGTGGAAATAAAAAGAGTGTGGTTGAGAGAGAAGAAGAGGGTGTTTGAAATGGCTTGGCCACTTGGAAAGAATGAGTGAGGAAAGATTAACCAAGAGGATATATGTGTCAGAGGTGGAGGGAACGAAGACAAGTGGGAGACCAAATTGGAGGTGGAAAGATGAAGTGAAAAAGATTTTGTTTGATCGGGGCCTGAACATGCAGGAGGGTGAAAGGCGTGCAAGGAATAGATTGAATTAGAACGATGTGGTATACCGTGGTCGACGTGCTGTCAATGGATTCAACCAGGGCATGTGAAGCGTCTGGGGTAAACCATGGAAAGTTCTGTGGGGCCTGGATGTGGAAAGGGAGCCCTGGTTTCTTTGCATTATTATATGACAGCTAGAGACTGAGTGTGGACGAATGGGGCCTTTGTTGTCTTTTCCTAGCGCTACCTCGCATACTTGAGGCGGGAGGGGGTTGTTATTACATGTGTGGCGAGGGAGCGATAGGAATAAATAAGGGCAGATAGTATGAATTATGTACATGTGTATATATGTGTATGTCTGTGTCTGTATATATATGTGTACATTGAGATGTATAGGTATATATATTTGCGTGTGTGGACGTGTATGTATGTACATGTGTATGTGGGTGGGTTCGGCCTTTCCTTCGTCTGTTTCCTTGCGGTACCTCGCTAACGCGGGAGACAGCGACAAAGCAAAATAAATACAATAAAATATATATATATATATATATATATATATATATATATATATATATATATATATATATATATATATATATATATATATATATATATATATATCCCTGGGGATAGGGGATTAAGAATACTTCCCACGTATTCCCTGCGTGTCGTAGAAGGCGACTAAAAGGGGAGGGAGCGGGGGGGCTGGAAATCCTCCCCTCTCGTTTTTTTTTTAATTTTCCAAAACAAGGAACAGAGGGGCCAAGTGAGGATATTCCAAAAAAGGCCCAGTCCTCTGTTCTTAACGCTACTTCGCTAACGCGGGAAATGACGAATAGTTTAAAAGAAAGAAAAAGAATATATATATATATATATATATATATATATATATATATATATATATATATATATATATATATATATATATATATATATATATATATATATATATATATATATATATATATATATATATATATACATATATATATATATATATATATATATGGTAAAGTGTGTGAAAGAAGGAAGTTGAGATTAAATGTGAATAAGAGCAAGGTTGACCATAGGTACAGTAGGGTTGAGGGTCAAGTCAATTGGGAGGTAAATTTGAATGGAGAAAAACTGGAGGAAGTAAAGAGTTTTAGATATCTGGGAGTGGATCTGGCAGCGGATGGAACCATGGAAGCGGAAGTGGATCATAGGGTGGGGGAGGGGGCGAAAATCCTGGGATCCTTGAAGAATGTGTGGAAGTCGAGAACATTATCTCGGAAAGCAAAAATGGGTATGTTTGAAGGAATAGTGGTTCCAACAATGTGTATGGTTGCGAGGCGTGGGCTATGGACATAGTTGTGCGCAGGAGGGTGGATGTGCTGGAAATGAGATGTTTGAGGACAATGTGTGGTGTGAGGTGGTTTGATTAAGTAACGTAAGGGTAAGAGAGATGTGTGGAAATAAAAAGAGCGTGGTTGAGAGAGCAGAAGAGGGTTACTTACTCGATCAAAACACCTCACACCACAATTTGTCCTCAAACATCTCATTTCCAGCACATCCACCCTCCTGCGCACAACTCTATCCATAGCCCACGCCTCGCAACCATACACATTGTTGGAACCACTATTCCTTCAAACATACCCATTTTTGCTTTCCGAGATAATGTTCTCGACTTCCACACATTCTTCAAGGATCCCAGGATTTTCGCCCCCTCCCCCACCCTATGATCCACTTCCGCTTCCATGGTTCCATCCGCTGCCAGATCCACTCCCAGATATCTAAAACACTTTACTTCCTCCTGTTTTTCACCTCTTGCTCTTTTCTCTTGACCTCCTGCCTCTTTCTTTTATACCTCTCCCACTCATTTGCATTTTTTCCCTGCAAAAATCGTCCAAATGCCTCTCTCTTCTCTTTCACTAATAATCTTACTTCTTCATCCCACCACTCACTACCTTTTCTTATCAACCCACCTCCCACGCTCCTCATGCCACAAGCACCTTTTGCGCAAGGAATCACTGCTTCCCTGAATACATCCCATTCCTCCCCCACTCCCCTTATCTCCTTTGTTCTCTCCTTTTTCCATTCTGTACTCAGTCTCTCCTGGTACTTCCTCACACAAGTCTCCTTCCCAAGCTCACTTACTCTCACCACTCTCTTCACCCCAACATTCTCTCTTCTTTTCTGAAAACCCCCACAAATCTTCACCTTCGCTTTCACAAGATAATGATCAGACATCCCTCCAGTTACACCTCTCAGCACATTAATATCGAAAAGTCTCTCTTTCGTGAGTCTATCAATTAACACGTAATCCAATAACGCTCTCTCGCCATCTCTCTTACTGACATACGTATACTTATGTATATCTCGCTTTTCAAACCAGGTGTTCCCAATCACAAGTCCTTTTTTCATCACATAAATCTACAAGCTCTTCACCATTTCCATTTAGAACACTGAACACTCCATGTATACCAATTATTCCCTCAACTGCAACATTACTCACCTTTGCATTCAAATCACCCATCACTATAACCCGGTCTTTTGCATCAAAACCACTAACACACTCATTCAGCTGCTCCCAAAACACTTGCCTCTCATGATCTTTCTTCTCATGCCCAGGTGCATATGCACCAATAATCACCCATCTCTCTCCATCAACTTTCAGTTTTACCCATATCAATCTAGAATTTACTCTCTTTCACTCTATCACATACTCCCACAACTCCTGATTCAGGAGTAGTGCTTCTCGTTCCCTTGCTCTTGTCGTCTCACTAACCCCTGACTTTACTCCCAAGACGTAAAGATATATATCTTTCTTTCTTTCAAACTATTCGCCATTTCCCGCATTAGCAAGGTAGCGTTAAGAACAGAGGACTGGTCCTCTGAGGGAATATCCTCACCTGGCCCCCTTCTCTGTTCCTTCTTTTGGAAAATTAAAAAAAAAAAAAAAAAAAAAAACAAGAGGGGAGGATTTCCAGCCCCCCGCTCCCTCCCCTTTTAGTCGCCTTCTACAACACGCAGGGAATACGTGGGAAGTATTCTTTCTCCCCTATCACCAGGGATAATATGTATATATATATATATCACCGGGGATAGGGGATTAAGAATACATCCCACGTATTCCCTGCGTGTCGTAGAAGGCGACTAAAAGGGGAGGGAGAGGGGGGCTGGAAATCCTAACCTCTCTCTTTTTTTTTTTCAATTTTCCAAAAGAAGAAACAGAGGGGGCCAGGTGAGGATATTCCAAAAAAGTCCCAGTCCTCTGTTCTTAACGCTACCTCGCTATCGCGGGAAATGGCGAATAGTATGAAAAAAAAAAAAAAAAAAAAAAAAAATATATATATATATATATATATATATATATATATATATATATATACATATTATTATTATTATATTATTATACTTTGTCGCTGTCTCCCGCGTTTGCGAGGTAGCGTAAGGAAACAGACCAAAGAAATGGCCCAACCCCCCCCCATACACATGTATATACATACGTCCACACACGCAAGTATACATACCTACACAGCTTTCCATGGTTTACCCCAGACGCTTCACATGCCTTGATTCAATCCACTGACAGCACGTCAACCCCGGTATACCACATCGCTCCAATTCACTCTATTCCTTGCCCTCCTTTCACCCTCCTGCATGTTCAGGCCCCGATCACACAAAATCTTTTTCACTCCATCTTTCCACCTCCAATTTGGTCGCCCTCTTCTCCTCGTTCCCTCCACCTCCGACACATATATCCTCTTGGTCAATCTTTCCTCACTCATTCTCTCCATGTGCCCAAACCACTTCAAAACACCCTCTTCTGCTCTCTCAACCACGTTCTTTTTATTTCCACACATCTCTCTTACCCTTACGTTACTCACTCGATCAAACCACCTCACACCACACATTGTCCTCAAACATCTCATTTCCAGCACATCCATCCTCCTGCGCACAACTCTATCCATAGCCCACGCCTCGCAACCATACAACATTGTTGGAACCACTATTCCTTCAAACATACATATTTTTGCTTTCCGAGATAATGTTCTCGACTTCCACACATTCTTCAAGGCCCCCAGAATTTTCGCCCCCTCCCCCACCCTATGATCCACTTCCGCTTCCATGGTTCCATCCGCTGCCAGATCCACTCCCAGATATCTAAAACACTTCACTTCCTCCAGTTTTTCTCCATTCAAACTCACCTCCCAATTGACTTGACCCTCAACCATACTGTACCTAATAACCTTGCTCTTATTCACATTTACTCTTAACTTTCTTCTTCCACACACTTTACCAAACTCAGTCACCAGCTTCTGCAGTTTCTCACATGAATCAGCCACCAGCGCTGTATCATCAGCGAACAACAACTGACTCACTTCCCAAGCTCTCTCATCCCCAACAGACTTCATACTTGCCCCTCTTTCCAAAACTCTTGCATTTACCTCCCTAACAACCCCATCCATAAACAAATTAAACAACCATGGAGACATCACACACCCCTGCCGCTAACCTACATTCACTGAGAACCAATCACTTTCCTCTCTTCCTACACGTACACATGCCTTACATCCTCGATAAAAACTTTTCACTGCTTCTAACAACTTTCCTCCCACACCATATATTCTTAATACCTTCCACAGAGCATCTCTATCAACTCTATCATATGCCTTCTCCAGATCCATAAATGCTACATATAAATCCATTTGCTTTTCTAAGTATTTCTCACATACATTCTTCAAAGCAAACACCTGATCCACACATCCTCTACCACTTCTGAAACCACACTGCTCTTCCCCAATCTGATGCTCTGTACATGCCTTCACCCTCTCAATCAATACCCTCCCATATAATTTACCAGGAATACTCAACAAACTTATACCTCTGTAATTTGAACACTCACTCTTATCCCCTTTGCCTTTGTACAATGGCACTATGCACGCATTCCGCCAATCCTCAGGCACCTCACCATGAGTCATACATACATTAAATAACCTTACCAACCAGTCAACAATACAGTCACCCCCTTTTTTAATAAATTCCACTGCAATACCATCCAAACCTGCTGCCTTGCCGGCTTTCATCTTCCGCAAAGCTTTCACTATATATATATATATATATATATATATATATATATATATATATATATATATATATATATATATATATATATATATATATATATATATATATATATATATATATATATATATATATATATATATATATATATATATATATATATATATATATATATATATATATATATATATATATATATATATATATATATATATATATATATATATATATATATATATATATATATATATATATATATATATATATATATATATATATATATATATATATATATATATATATATATATATATATATATATATATATATATATATATATATATATATATATATATATATATATATATATATATATATATATATATATATATATATATATATATATATATATATATATATATATATATATATATATATATATATATATATATATATATATATATATATATATATATATATATATATATATATATATATATATATATATATATATATATATATATATATATATATATATATATATATATATATATATATATATATATATATATATATATATATATATATATATATATATATATATATATATATATATATATATATATATATATATATATATATATATATATATATATATATATATATATATATATATATATATATATATATATATATATATATATATATATATATATATATATATATATATATATATATATATATATTGTGGGAGTGTGTGATAGAATGTAAGAAAGTAAATTCTCTATCAATATGGGTAAAACTGAAAGTTGATGGAGAGAGATGGGTGATTATTGGTGCATATGCACCCGGGCAAGAGAAGAAAGATCATGAGAGGCAGATGTTTTGGGAACACGTGAATGAGTGTGTTAGTGTTGTTCATGCACAAGGCCGGGTTATAGTGATGGGTGATTTGAATGCAAAGGTGAGTAATGTGGCAGTTGAGGGAATAATTGGTATACATGGGGTGTTCATTGTGTTGTAAATGAAAATGGCGAGGAGCTTGTAGATTTTTGTGTTGAAAAAGGACTGGTGATTGGGGAATACCTGGTTTAAAAAGCGAGATATACGTATGTAAGTAGGAGAGATGGCCAGGGAGAGTTATTGTATTACGTGTTAATTGACAGGCGCGCGAAAGAGAGACTTTTGGATGTTAATGTGCTGAGAGGTGCAACTGGAGGGCTAAGGTGAAGATTTGTATGAGTTTTCAGAAAAGAAGAGTGAATGTTGTGGTGAAGAGGGTGGCGAGAGTAAGTGAGCTTGGGAAGGAGACTTGTGTGAGGAAGTACCAGGAGAGACTGGGTACAGAATGGAAAAAGGTGAGAACAATGGAAGTTAGGGGAGTGGGGGAGGAATGGGATGTATTTAGGGAATCAGTGATGGAGTGCGCAAAAGATGCTTGTGGCATGAGAAGAGTGGGAGGTGGGTTGATTAGAAAGGGTAGTGAGTGGTGGGATGAAGAAGTAAGATTATTAGTGAAAGAGAAGATAGAGGCATTTGGACGATTTTTGCACGGAAAAATGCAATTGAGTGGGAGATGTATAAAAGAAAGAGACAGGAGGTCAAGAGAAAGGTGCAAGAGGTGAAAAAGAGGGCAAATGAGAGTTCCGGTGAGAGAGTATCATTAAATCTTTGGGAGAATGAAAAGATGTTCTGGAAGGAGGTAAATAAAGTGCGTAAGACATGGGAGCAAATGGGAATTTCAGTGAAGGACGCTAATGGGGAGGTGATAACAAGTAGTGGTGATGTGAGAAGGAGATGGAGTGAGTATTTTGAAGGTTTATTGAATGTGTTTGATGATAGAGTGGCAGATATAGGGTGTTTTGGTCGAGTTGATGTGCAAAGTGAGAGGGTTAGGGAAAATGATTTGGTAAAGAGAAGAGGTAGTAAAAGCTTTGCGGAAGATGAAAGCCGGCAAGGCAGCAGGTTTGGATGGTATTGCAGTGGAATCTATTAAAAAAGGGGGTGACTGTATTGTTGACTGTTTGGTAAGGTTATTTAATGTATGTATGACTCATGGTGAGGTGCCTGAGGATTGGCGGAATGCGTGCATTGTGCCATTGTACAAAGGCAGAGGGGATAAGAGTGAGTGCGCAAATTACAGAGGTATAAGTTTGTTGAGTATTCCTGGTAAATTTTAAGGGAGGGTATTGATTGAGAGAGTGAAGGCATGTACAGAGCATCAGATTGGGGAAGAGCAGTGTGGTTTCGGAAGTGGTAGAGGATGTGTGGATCAGTTGTTTGCTTTGAAGAATGTATGTGAGAAATACTTAGAAAAGCAATTAGATTTGTATGTAGGATATAAGAATCTGGAGAAAGCATATGATAGAGTTGATAGAGATGCTCTGTGGAATGTATTAAGAATATATGGTGTGGAAGGCAAGTTGTTAGAAGCAGTGAAAAGTTTTTATCGAGGATGTAAGGCATGTGTACGTGTAGGAAGAGAGGAAAGTGATTGGTTCTCAGTGAATGTAGGTTTGCGGCAGGGGTGTGTGATGTCTCCATGGTTGTTTAATTTGTTTATGGATGGGGTTGTTAGGGAGGTGAATGCAGGAGTTTTGGAAAGAGGGGCAAGTATGAAGTCTGTTGTGGATGAGAAAGCTTGGGAAGTGAGTCAGTTGTCGTTCGCTGATGATACAACGCTGGTGGCTGATTCATGTGAGAAACTGCAGAAGCTGGTGACTGAGTTTTGTAAAGTGTGTGAAAGAAGAAAGTTAAGAGTAAATATGAATAAGAGCAAGGTTATTAGGTACAGTAGGGTTGAGGGTCAAGTCAATTGGGAGGTAAGTTTGAATGGAGAGAAACTGGAGGAAGTAAAGTGTTCTGGGAGTGGATCTGGCAGCGGATGGAACCATGGAAGCGGAAGTGAATCATAGGGTGGGGGAGGGGGCGAAAATCCAGGGAGCCTTGAAGAATGTGTGGAAGTCGAGAACATTATCTCGGAAAGCAAAAATGGGTATGTTTGAAGGAATAGTGATTCCAACAATGTTGTATGGTTGCGAGGCGTGGGCTATGGATAGAGTTGTGCGCAGGAGGGTGGATGTGCTGGAAATGAGATGTTTGAGGACAATGTGTGGTGTGAGGTGGTTTGATCGAGTAAGTAATGTAAGGGTAAGAGTGATGTGTGGAAATAAAAAGAGTGTGGTTGAGAGAGCAGAAGAGGGTGTTTTGAAATTGTTTGGGCACATGGAGAGAATGAGTGAGGAAAGATTGACGAAGAGGATATATGTGTCGGAGGTGGAGGGAACGAGGAGAAGTGGGAGACCAAATTGGAGGTGGAAAGATGGAGTGAAAAAGATTTTGAGTGATCGGGGCCTGAACATGCAGGAGGGTGAAATGAGGGCAAGGAATAGAGTGAATTGGATCGATGTGGTATACCGGGGTTGACGTGTTGTCAGTGGATTGAATCAGGGCATGTGAAGCGTCTGGGGTAAACCATGGAATGTTGTGTGGGACCTGGATGTGGAAAGGGAGCTGTGGTTTCGGGCATTATTTCATGACAGCTAGAGACTGAGTGTGAACGAATGGGGCCTTTGTTGTCTTTTCCTAGCGCTACCTTGCACACATGAGGGGGGAGGGGGATGGTATTCCATGTGTGGCGAGGTGGCGATGAGAATGAATAAAGGAAGACAGTGTGAATTGTGTGCATGGGTATATATGTATGTGTCTGTGTGTGTATATATATATATATGTACATTGAGATGTATAGGTATGTATATTTGCCTGTGTGGACGTGTATGTATATACATGTGTATGGGGGTGGGTTGTGCCATTTCTTTCGTCTGTTTCCTTGCGCTACCTCGCTAACGCGGGAGACAGCGACAAAGCAAAATAAATAAGTAAATAATATAAATATATTCTCCCTGTGGATAGGGGAGAAAGAATACTTCCCACGTATTCCCTGTGTGACGTAGAAGGCGACTAAAAGGGAACGGAGCGGTGTGCTGGAAATCCTTCCCTCTCTTTTTCTATCTTACAAAAGAAGGAACAGAGAAGGGGGCCAAGTGAAGATAATCCCTCAAAGGCTCAGTTCTCTCTTTTTAACGCCACCTCGCTAACGCGGGAAATGGCAAGTAGTATGAACGATGAAAAAAAAAAAAATATATATATATATATATATATATATATATATATATATATATATATATATATATATATATATATATATATATATATATATATATATGTGTGTGTGTGTGTGTGTGTGTGTGTGTGTGTGTGTGTGTGTGTGTGTGTGTATACACACGTAAGCCAATTGCTCATTTTTTTGACTACCCCCGAACGGAGGATGACACCTAGGGTGGATGTAAGTTGCCTGCAGCGCACATGATTCGAATTGGCGGGCCAATGCTAACTTGTTCGTAAACCTAACCATTACACCATGGAGGCCATTATGTCTGTTTTCTTATTCATCAAGTACGGGTAGGGAGTTTTTCTCTCGCTGGGCTCTATTTCTTGAACATTTATCACAGAACTTCTTAAAACTCATACATGCTGTTGGCATTGACTCTATGTTCATTCATTCTATTCCATTCATCTCAGCTCTAAAAGAATAATATTTCTTTACAATCTTTTAACAAGTTTCATGCTAGATTTCATGCCCTCTTTTGCATGTTTTGAAGTGCTGTTCACTGTCAACTTCTTCGATCTGTTTCAAAAACTTAATTGTTGTGGTGAGGGCACTCTCATTCGTCATTCTTACTTGAGGGTAAACTTAAAGTCTCTTGGTTATCACGGCAACTCAACTCTTAACTCTAGTACCATCTCTGTTCCTTTCTTCTAGACCTTCTCTGCTAGTTCATCGTGCTTCATTAGTTGCGACGACCTAACTTGAGAAGCATATTCTATATTCTGTCTGTGAATCTGAATGTCACTATAATATATGCTAGCAAACATTTGGTCTCCTTAAATCTTCTAAGGTGGGACTCTAGCGCCAGGTGTGTGACGATGTCCCCTCCCAAGTCTTTCTCTCACACAGATTCCTGCAGCTGTTTTCCTGCTAATTTATATTGATTTCGAGGCCTCCTTGCATTGCAGCTCATCCACATTACCTTGTGTTTATTTAGAATAAACTTCAACAATATATCACACCAACTTTGTAGTTTGTCAATGTTTCCTCTACACTTTTTACTTTCCTCATGACCTTTGCATCATCTGCAAACATATTCAGATAGGAGTCTAAAACTTCAGTCAAGTCATTTGCATGCATAGGTCAAGAATAGTATTGGTCCCAGAACAAAACCCTGTGACACTCCGCTAGTGACATAAACCCATTTGAACAAGGCGTACCGACATGCGTCCTTTATTCTCCTCCACTTAGATAACTATCCATCGTAGGTGTTAACCCCTTATTACTGCCTGGTGATCCACCTTTTTATTGAACCTCCTGCGTAGGTCAGTTCAAATACTTTTTGGCAATCCAGATACGAACAATCTACCCAGCCTTCCATGCCTGTCTAAGACAGATCTCAATTCCTCGTATAAGTCTGAGGTTTGTTACACATGACTTTCTTTCCCTAAAATTTTGTGCTCTCTTATCTAGATCGTTTCTCCTCTGTAGAAAGTCATTAGTTTGCTTTCTAATAATGTTTTCCAGAAGCTTGAAGACGAAAACCGTCAGTAAGGCGGTTCTGTAGTTAACTGCCGGTTCCCTTCTCTGTTCTTATGGACAGGTATGAATTTTGCCCTTTCCACTCCCTTGGCATTTTCGTTTTCTTCCAGCGGCATCTTGATCAGCATTTCAAAAGGTTTGTCTGGTGCACCTGCACACATCTGCAGCACATGTGATGAAATATTATCAGGTCCTTGAGGATTGTATGGGTCAAGACTTTTTATTACTTTGTTAATGACTTTTCAGGGCGTCTTCATGCTCTCTAATACCGCTTCACCAATCCAACTCACTGGTGCTGAGTCTATAGTGTTTTCTACTATGAAAGCACTATGAAAGCACTTCTGAACTTGCTGTTCAGGTCTTCATCTCATCATTACATCATCATCTACATTCTTCTCTCTCTTAGCCTGATGAGCTGCTACTTTTCTGAAAACATATTCATTGTAGATTATGGGAAACTCTGATGCGCTTCTGCATTGTCTTCAATGTTTTTACATTGTTTTTTTCTGTTTCTCCTTTCTTATCTGTTGTGCTCTTTCCTTGTCCTCTTATTTCCAGCAAATGTTGCTGGCTAGAGTGTCACTTATATTATTGTCACTGCATATTTCTAGGTTGTTCTGCTTTTTGATATCTTTCATTATATTATTGTTTTCCTCTACCTTATCATTTCTTCGTTATTTATTACAGGCAAACGTAGGTATAACATGATCACTTTCTCCAAGCGGTGTATCATATATGATATGCTCAACATCCACACTAAAATGTGTAAACATAACATTCAGCGGTGATTGTGTACCAGTCCTTCTGCCACTCTCATCCTAGACCGTTTACTGACATGTTGGCATAAGAAATTCTCTTGTATACATGACTTTGTCTGCATGAAAGGCTAAGTTCCTCTAATTCATCTGTTTTCAGTTGAAATCCCCTATTCTGGTTTTGTTGAGGTGAGGGTTGAAATATTTCATTGGAGAGGATTTGATAGGTGTTATGTTTCGGTGTTGTGTAGGGATGATGTATTGTGATGAAATGTTTTGTGAGGTTTATGTGGGATATCATGTGAGATATGGTATGGGGATGATGTCCAGGGACGTTGTAGGGGGCGTTGTTATGAAAGGTATAGTACAGGATTGTTGTAATCAATTAGTTAAGATGATCGCTTGGATGTGTAAGGTTGTGTGGCGAGGCAGGAACTTGAGAGAAAAAGAAAAAGCTAAGAATTAAGAGTAGGGAGGAGCTCATAGAGAACGAAGTGGGGTGGCGGTTAGATTAATGAGCTTGGGAAGAGATAGGAGGTGGTAGGGGGGCTAGGACAGTGGGAAAGGGGTCAGGGAGTGGAGATAGTGGGTGGGTAGTAAGGGAATGGGGTCAATAGGAGGATGTTCGTAGGGTGGGAATGATGGAAGGGTGGTCATGGGGTGGGGACAGTAGGAAGGTAGTCACGGGATGGGAACAGTGGGAGAGTGGTCAGTGGGAGAGCGGTCAGTGGGAGGCTCGTCATGGAGTGGGGACATTTGGAGGGTGGTCATGGGGTAAGGACAGTAGGAAGGTAGTCACCGGATGGAAACAGTGGGAGATTGGCCGGGGGGGGGGGAATTTAAGAACAATCAGGTGGTAGGGGCAGTGTGAAGACAATCAGGTGGTAGGGACAGTGTGAGGACAATCAGGTGGCAGGGGCAGTGTGAAGACAATCAGGTGGTAGGGATAATATGAGGACAATCAGGTGGTAGGGGCAGTGTGAGGACAATCAGGTGGTAGGGATAATGTGAGGACAATCAGATGGTAGGGGCAGTGTGAGGACAATCAGGTGGTAGGGATAATGTGAGTACAATCATGTGGTAGGGGCAGTGTGAGGACAATCAGGTGGTAGGGACAGTGTGAGGACAATCAGGTGGCAGGGGCAGTGTGAGGACAATCAGGTGGTAGGGATAATGTGAGTACAATCAGGTGGTAGGGGCAGTGTGAGGACAATCAGGTGGTAGGGACAATGTGAATTATCAGGTGGTAGGGATAGTGTAAAGACTATCAGGTGGTAGGTGCAGTGTGAGGACTATCAGGTGGTAGGTGCAGTGTGAGGACTATCAGGTGGTAGGGACATTGTGAAGATGATCAGGTGGTAGGGGCAGTGTGAGGACTATCAGGTGGTAGGGACAGTGTGAGGACTATCAGGTGGTAGGGACATTGTGAGGATGATCAGGTGGTAGGGGCAGTGTGAGGACTATCAGGTGGTAGGGACAGTGTGAGGATGACCAGGTGGTAGGGACAGTGTGAGGATGATCAGGTGGTAGGGACAGTGTGAGGACTATCAGGTGGTAGGGACAGTGTGAGGACTATCAGGTGGTAGGGACAGTGTGAGGATGACCAGGTGGTAGGGACAGTGTGAGGATGATCAGGTGGTAGGGGCAGTGTGAGGACTATCAGGTGGTAGGGACAGTGTGAGGACTATCAGGTGGTAGGGACATTGTGAAGATGATCAGGTGGTAGGGGCAGTGTGAGGACTATCAGGTGGTAGGGACAGTGTGAGGACTATCAGGTGGTAGGGACATTGTGAAGATGATCAGGTGGTAGGGGCAGTGTGAGGACTATCAGGTGGTAGGGACAGTGTGAGGACTATCAGGTGGTAGGGACATTGTGAGGATGATCAGGTGGTAGGGGCAGTGTGAGGACTATCAGGTGGTAGGGACAGTGTGAGGATGACCAGGTGGTAGGGACAGTGTGAGGATGATCAGGTGGTAGGGACAGTGTGAGGACTATCAGGTGGTAGGGACATTGTGAGGATGACCAGGTGGTAGGGACATTGTGAGGATGATCAGGTGGTAGGGGCAGTTTGAGGATGATCATGTGGTAAGGGCGGTGTGAGGACAATTAGGTTGTAGGGGCAGTTTAAGGATGATCAGGTGCTAGGGAGTTCAGGTGGTAGGGACAGTGTGAGGATGATCATGTGGTAGTGACACTGTGAAGATGATCAGGTGGTAGGGACAGTGTGAGGATGATTTGGTGGCAGGGACAGTGTGAGGATGATCAAGTGGTAGGGGCAGTGTGAGGATGATCAAGTGGTAGGGACAGTGTGAGGATGATCAAGTGGTAGGGACAGTGTGAGGATGATCAGGTGGTAGGGACAGTGTGAGGATGATCAAGTGGTAGGGGCAGTGTGAGGATGATCAAGTGGTAGGGACAGTGTGAGGATGATCAAGTGGTAGGGACAGTGTGAGGATGATCAAGTGGTAGGGACAGTGTGAGGATGATCAAGTGGTAGGGACAGTGTGAGGATGATCAAGTGGTAGGGACAGTGTGAGGATGATCAGGTGGTAGGGACAGTGTGAGGATGATCAAGTGGTAGGGACAGTGTGAGGATGATCAAGTGGTAGGGACAGTGTGAGGATGATCAGGTGGTAGGGACAGTGTGAGGATGATCAAGTGGTAGGGACAGTGTGAGGATGATCAGGTGGTAGGGACAGTGTGAGGATGATCAAGTGGTAGGGAAAGTGTGAGGATGATCAGTGGTAGGGAAAGTGTGAGGATGATCAAGTGGTAGAGACAATGGGGTGGTGGTAAGGGGGGTTGGGACAGTGGGAGTGGATGGGTATGATGATGGGGGCTCTGAGGCCCAGTGGTGGAGGTTCTGGCATGATAACTAAGCCAGACATTCATCATGGAGCAGTTTGTCAACTCCTTCATTAATTACGTCATCAGCACCACAAATATAATGGAAAGATCCAAAGTTCAGGCCGGTCGTTATGGATCGTATCAGACTAGGCTCTCATATTTCTTCACCAAAATCTGATAATGTTACGGCTGGGAAATATCACCCTTATCGAGTAGGTAATTATGAGTCGAATTTCCTTACTTTATAAGCCAGTGTAACGCTCCAAACATTGGACATAAAAGTGGTTTATGGACGTTCGTCTAGCGTCTCCGGCCGTGGCCGACTAAGCTGTAAGCAGCGGCCGTCAACCCCGGCATAATGAGCCATATTTGCCATCTCATGAACCTGATTCAGTGGTTTATATCAGACATCCAGCTACCAGGGGTCATTATGCAATATATGATAGCCATCATCAGCAGGTTTGTGAGGTGTGCCCGATGGCCTTCTACAACACAGGCTCAGTCATCCCCATGTGGCAGCCGTCAACCGTCTTGCAGAGCCATATCTGGAGGTTGTCCCTAGCTTGTAGTGCCACATCTGACTTATGGTGCCATGTCTGGAGATTGACTCGTTCATGGTACTAGATCTGGAGGCTTTCTTTGCTTTCTGGTGCCTTATCTGGGGGTTATCTTGTTTATGGTGCAATATCTGGAGGTTTTCTCTGGTTTATTGTGCTATATTTGGAGGCTGTCTGATTTGTGGTGCCATACCTGGAGGATGTCTCTGGCTCAAGGTACCATATTTAGAGGCTGTTTCTGGTTTCTGGTGTCATACATGGAGGCCAACTCTGACTTGTGGTGCCCTACCAAGAGGCTGTATCTGGTTTATAGTGCCGTATCTAAAGGCTGTCTCAGGCTTATGATGCCATTTCAGCAGGCCGCCTCTGAATTATTGGTACCATAATTAGAGTTTATCTCTGGCTTATAAGGCTTCATCAGGATGCTGTGTCTGGCTTATGAAGACCATATCTACTGCAGTGATTGTGTCTGGCTTATGGTGCTGTATTTAGAGGCTATGTCTGAGTTATGATATCTTATCTGGAAATAGTCTTTGACATGGTGCAGTATCTGGAGGCTGACTCAGGCATATACTGCCGTATCTGAAGGCTGACTCTGGCTTATGTTGTTGTATCTAGAGGTTGTCTCTTGTTTATTCCGCCTTTTCTGGATGTTGTCTCTAACTTATAGTTACCTATCTGGAGCTTATATCTTGCTTACAGTACCATATCTAGAGGTTGCCTCTAGTTTATAGTGCAGTATGTGGAAGCTACCTCTTGCTTATGATGCCATATCTAGAGGCTGTCTTTGTCTTATAGCGACCATATTTAGTGACTATCTCATACTTATGGTACCGCATCTGGAGGTTATTCCTGGCTTAAGATGCCATAGTTGGAGGTTGTGTAGCTTATTTTTCTACATCTGTAGGCTGTCTTTGGTTCATCATGCCATATCTGAAGACAGTTTGCTTTATTGTGACCTATCTAGAGGTTATCTCTGGCTTATGGGTTGTCTCTGGCTTATGATGTGGAAGCTGAGCCTAGTTTATGGTATAGTATCTGATGGCTGTCTTTGGCTTACGGTATCATAATTTGGAGTTTGCCTTTGCCTTATGGGGAAGAATCTAGAGGCTTTCTTTGGTTTATAGTGCCACGTCTAGAAGTTATCTCTGGCTTATGGTGCCTTATCTAAAGGCTGTCTGTTGTTTATCTTGCTACATCTGGTGTATGATACCATGAGTGAAGGTAGTCTCTGATTCATGGTGCCATATGTGGAAGTTGTCTCTTGCTTATGGAGCCAAATCTGAAGGCTGTCTCTGGCATATTGTGCCATATCTGGAGGCTGTCTTTGGCTAATTGTGCCATACCTGGAGGCTGTTTCTGGCTTATGTTGCTGTGCCTAGAGGCTGTTTCTGGCTTATGGTACCATATCTAGAGGTTTTCTCTGATTTATGGTGCTATATCTACAGACTGTTTCTGAATTATGGTGCCATAGCCTAAAGATGTCTCTGGTTTAGGTTCTATATTTGGAGGCTGTCTTTCACTTATGGTGTCATATCTAGAAGCTCTTTCAGGCTTATGGTGCCATCTCTGGAGGCTGTCTCTGGCTACTGTCATATTTAGAGGTTTTCTCTCGCTTATTGTGCCGTTATTGGAGAAGGTCTCTAGTTTATGATGCCGCATCGAAATGTTTTCTCTGGCTTATGGTAACCGTACCTGAAGATTGTCTCTGTCCCACGGTACCGTATCTGGAGGCTGCCTCAGGCGCATGTTGCCTAATCTAGATGTCTCTACCTCATTGTTCCATATCTGGAAGTTATCTGTAGCTTATCGTGCCATATCTAGATGATGTCTCTGGCTTTTAGTGCCATGCCAGGAAGCTGGTACTAGCCTATTGTCTCAAAGGAAGAGTGATAAACTCTCCTCGTCATCCATTGATAGGTCTTTCTGGTCTTTAGCTAAAGAAATCTCTAACAACATCTGTCGCTCTACCTTGCTCTTACTTTTCCGTTCTGACGGTACGATAGCTCTCCTGTTGAAAAAGCAACACTCTTTGGTATCGGTTTCTCCTCTAACTCCACCTTATATGACTAACATTCCTCTACCTCCTGATGCTCCTCTTACTAATCCTATGTATCTTCCCGTAATCTTTTTTTGGACTGTCGGAAAAGCGCTTCTTTCTCTAAACACAAGCCAGGCATCCATCCCCGTGTGCTAAAAGAGTGTGTCTCTGAACTTGCACCTGTGTTTTCTCGTCTGTTCAGTTTCTGTTTAAAAACCAAAATTTTTCCTTCTCCTTGGAAACATGCTTTGATACATCCCACCCCTAAGAAGCGTGATCGTTCTGACTCCTCCAACTATCGTCCTGTTGCGATGACATCTACCATTTCCAGAGTCTTCGAATCCCTCCTCAGCTCCCATATCCTTAAACACCGCGAAAATCACAATCTTCTCTCTGATCACCAGTATGCATCCGTAAGGCAAGATCCATTCTTTCCAATCTTACTAATGTTTGGCCATCATCCCTGAAAGATTTTGGTGAGTCATTCGTAGTTGCCCTTGACATATCTAAGGCTTTTGACAGACTGTGGCATTGGGGTCTCACCCCTAAGCTCCCTTCTTTTGGCTTCCCTCCCTCACTTTGCTCCTTTATATCTAGCCTCCTCTCCGGCCCATGTATCGCTGTGGTTGTTGATGGATCAGCTTCTTCCCTTTCCTCCATCGACAGCGGTGTCCCTCAAGGTTCTGTCCTGTCTTCCTACACTTTTTGTTGACTCTCTTGCCCTACGCCACAATGTTGGTTCACTCTCCCTTTTCTATTGTTATTACTTTGGTTTTTGCCCCCAAAAGCTGGCTGCTTGTGTGCCCTCACCACTTGCTAGACCACGCAATACTCGACCAGCTGTTGCGCTCCATGATTATTTTGTGGCTACTAGCAACTCAAGGGTGGGCCGTTTTGATACCTGCTGTTTTCCCTACACGTCGAAACTTTGGACCTCTCTGCCTTCTCATGTCTTTCCCAATAACTATAACCCATTTCAAAAGACAGGTCTTTCACGTTCTCAAAAATTCGTAAATACTTTCCCTTGTCTTTTCTTTGTCCGTTTCATATATCTCTCTACATTTCAATTAAGGCCCGGCCTTGACATGGACTTTTGTCCGTGACTGGAGCCTTCAACATAAAAAAAGGAAAAAAAAAACTGATGGCCATCTCTGCATTATAGTGCCTTACCGCGAGTCTGTTTCTGGCTTTCGGTGCCATATCTGAAGACTATATCTTCTTTATGATGTCATATCTCAAGGCTGTCTTTGGCTTATGGTGCCATATCGAAAGGCTGTCTCTGGCTTATGGCGCCTTATCTGGAGGTTGTTTCTGGCTTATGGTGCCTTATCTGTATGTCATCTCTAGCTTATGCTTCCATATCCGGAGTTTTTTTCTAGCTTATGGTGCTATATCTAGAGGCTGTCTCTGGCTTATGGCTCCGTATCTAAAGGCTTATCCTGGGTTATGGTGCCTTCTCGGGAGACTGTCTCTGGCATATGTTGCCTTATCTGGTTGTTGTCTCCAGTCTATGGCTCCATATATAGAAATTAACTCCAGCTTATGGTCCCACATCTGAAGGTTGTCACTGGCTTAGGGTGCCGTTTCTAGAGGCTGTTTCTTGTTTATCTCGCCATATCTAGAGACAGTCTCTGGCTTATTATATCATATCTTGAGAGTGTCTCTGGCGTATGATGCCATATTCAAATGCTGTCTTTAACTTACGGTTCCATATCTGAAGGATGACTATCTAAACGTTGTCACTAGCTTATGCTGCCATATCTGGAAGCTGTCTCTAGCGTGTAGTGCCGCTTTTAGAGGCTGTCTGCAGCATAAGGTGCCGTAACTGGAGATTGTCATTGGCTTATTTTTTCTTACGTGGATGTCGTCTCTAGCTTATGGTTCTATATTTCGAGGTTATCTCTATCTTATCGTGCCATACTTAAAGACTATCTTTGATTTATGGGGCCAAACCTGGAAGCCGTTTTTGGCTTATGATGCCATATCTAGAGGCTATTTCTGGTTTATGGTGCCGTATCTGGAGGCTCTTTGTGGCTTATGGTGCCATATCTGCAGGCTTCTCTGGCTTATGGTTACGATATGTAGAGGCTGTCTCTGGCTTATGGTGCTATAACTGGAGGCTGTCTATGGCTCATAGTGACGTATGCTGAAGGCTGTCTCTGACTTATGATGTCATGCCTGGAGGGATTTCCTTGGTTTATGGTGCCATATCTAGAGTCTATTTCTGGCTTATGGTGCCGTATCTAGAAGCTGTCTCTGGTTTATGGTGCCATACCTGAAGGCTATCTCTGGTTTATGATATGGAGGCTGTGTTTAGACTATGGTGCCAAAGGTTAGAGGTTAGTTCTGGCTGTCTCTGGCTAATGGTAATATGATTGGAGGTTGTCTCTTACATATGGTGCCACATCTAACAACTGTCTGACATATGTTACCGTATGAGGAGGCTCTGTGTGGCTTATGCCATGTGTCATAATCGGAGGTTTTCTCTGGATTATAGTGCCGAATATGGAGGCTGTCTATGGCTTATGGTGCCATATTTTAAAGTTGTCTCTAACCTATTTTGCCGAACCATGAGGGGTGGGGGGTTTCTGAATTATGGCACCATATCTGGAGGCTGTTAAGCTTATAGTGCCGTATCTGGCAGCTATCTCTGGCTTATGATGCCATATCTAGAGGTTGTCTCTGGCCTATTGTGACTTATCTAGAGCCCTTCTATGGTCTGTGGTGCCATATCTGGAGGTTGTCTCTGGCTTACGGTGCTGTATCTAGAGGCCATATCCGGAGGATTTGTCTCGCCTTTGGTGCAATAATTGCAGGCTGTCTCTGGCTTATGATGCAATATTTGGAGGCTATCTCTGGCTTATGGTGCAATATATGGAGACCATCTCTGACTCATGGTGCAATATTTGGAGACTATCTCTGGCTTATGGTACAATATCTGGAGGTTGTCAATCATATCTAGAGAACCTCTATTTGTGGACTGTCTTCATTGGACGGCCGACCTGGTTTCGTAGCACCTGCTCGACTGAAGCTGCCTCTAGCGTAACGTACAACCACCTTCACCCATCTGCACCCACTTATACCCACCGTCACCCACCTTCAACTGAATATATATCCCTGTAGGCCCACTTGCACACATTTATACCTGCTAGCTCTCACATACATCCACCTGCGCATGCTTCCACTCACCTACATTCTCGCACTTTAGAAACACACACCTACCCCAAGTACACCCACGTGCATGCCTCTGCACCCACTCACACCTACCTACACCCATTGATATCCAGCCTTAACCGCCTACATAATGCTAAATCAATCTGTATTAATCTGCATCCACTCGCATATATTTGCAGCCACCTGAAGCCACCTACTTCCCTCAAATCCACCGACAACCACCTGTATCCAATTACATCTGCGTTCACCTCTTGCACCGACCTACGCCAACCCTAACTTACTTGCATCTATGTACATTCACTCACCTACTTACTTTTTCACTAGCTTATATCCACCTACACCTCCTTGCGCCACCTGCAACCACATAAAACCCCTTTTACCTACCTTACCCCACCTGCTCCCATCTATACTTACCTGTATTTACCTGTATTAATTCTTACCAGCTTCCACCTGTTTGCACCAAACTGCAACCACTTACACCCTTTACACCCATCAATACACACTTACACCCATCTACAGCCACCTGCACCTACTTGTATCTACTTCACCTATCCACTTGCTTCAAAGAATACATACCAATCTATAACCATTTGCACCCACCTGCACCTGCCGGCACCCACTTGTACTTATCTTCAACCACATGAACACGAGTGCAACCTTAACTGAAGATCATACGTTGCGTCAGAACAAAGACGATGGCACGACCACTTTGATACCACACAACATGACTTTGACGCCACATGGCACTAATGTGGCACCACCTAACACGGATGTGGCACTAAGTCACAACTTTGCATCACACAGCACAACTCAGGCACTACACCAAAATGTGACATCACACAACACAACTCAGGCACTACACCACAATGTGACATCACACAACACAACTCAGGCACTACACCACAATGTGACATCACACAACACAACTCAGGCACTACACCACAATGTGACATCACACAACACAACTCAGGCACTACACCACAATGTGACATCACACAACACAACTCAGGCACTACACCACAATGTGACATCACACAACACAACTCAGGCACTACACCACAATGTGACATCACACAACACAACTCAGGCACTACACCACAATGTGACATCACACAACACAACTCAGGCACTACACCACAATGTGACATCACACAACACAACTCAGGCACTACACCACAATGTGGCATCACTCAACACAACTCAGGCACTACACCACAATGTGACATCACACAACACAACTCAGGCACTACACCACAATGTGGCATCACTCAACACAACTCAGGCACTACACCACAATGTGACATCACTCAACACAACTCAGGCACTACACCACAATGTGACATCACACAACACAACTCAGGCACTACACCACAATGTGACATCACACAACACAACTCAGGCACTACACCACAATGTGACATCACACAACACAACTCAGGCACTACACCACAATGTGACATCACACAACACAACTCAGGCACTACACCACAATGTGGCATCACTCAACACAACTCAGGCACTACACCACAATGTGACATCACACAACACAACTCAGGCACTACACCACAACGTAACATCACAAAAGATAAGTCTGGCACTGCACAACTATGTGGTATCACACGACACGAATCTAACACTACACCACAATATGGCATCACACAACACTACTCTGGCAGTACACCGTAATGTTGCGGCAACACAAAAAATAACTCTGACACTACACAGATTTATGGCATCACACAAACCAGCTCTGGCACACCACAGTGTGGCATCACACAACACAACTCTGACACTACACCACAAAGTGGCAACACAAAACACAGATCTGGCACTACACAACTAAGTGGCATGATACAACACAACTGGCTCTACACCACATTATGTGGCATCCCACAACTTAACTCTGGCACTATATCACAATGTAGCATCACAAAAAACAACTCCAGGACTACAGAACTATGCTGAATAACACAACACAACTCTGACACTACACCACAATGAGGCATCTCACAACTCAAATCTGGTACTACATCACAATGTGGCATCACTTAAAACAACTTTAGTACTACACAACTATGTGGCATCACACAACACGTCTGGCACAATGTGGCTTCACAAAACACAACACTAGCGTTACAAAATTATGTGGCATAACATAACACAACTCTGGTACTACACCACAATGTTGTCACACAAAAAAACTCCAGCCCTACACCACAGTGTACTTTACAGAACAAAATTGCCGCTACATAACAATGTAGCTGTTACGAACTCCTGGCAAGAACGTCAGTTAGCAGGGTCTTTAATTACATTTTTTACGCACACTGGATAACGCTATCTTAACGTTATGGGATGAAAGCAAACACCAGGGTTAAATCTACATATAATACAAGAAATAATACAAGATAACAAAGCACATTAATCGGGTACAAACAGTTTTGTTAACACTTACCATTCAATATTCCACATTCTGCGTTCCAGTTAAGATTTCAAACCAGGAGATCTCTTTCCTTTATGACAAGTTGACTATAGAAACATGACACAAAACACTTATTCGTTGGACAATTCTACGACATGTTATTATACATCGTTACACTCAGACCTGACATGACACAGCATAACATCTTACAATCTAGGGCAGCGGTGGCTACGGGGTTCGAAACGAGGAAACCACATTACCTACTTGTTTGGCACGGGATTGCTGAAGGAATCGGCTGCTAGACTGTCGTCTAAACCTTTTATCTAAAAGAACAGCAAGGCGGAAACAGCCTAACCACGTCTTGACCCGCCACCTTCGGCTACGATAGGTAGGAATGACCGCAACTACTCTTGATTGTTCAAAAGATTGATTGTCACGCCCTCATCCCGACGTGACTGGCTGGAGGAGGCCTAAGGTCCGGCCCTTATACTGTCTAACTGCCCAGCCCTGTATCTCTGATGACACAGCCGGGATGGGTGTGCGAACTTTCTCAGACATGACCTCGTCGCTGACACCGAGTCACATGACAGTGGGGCCTGAGAAGTAATTACCGGACGATTGCGATATGCCCCGCTAATTTTGTCCACTTGACTTGAGGTGTGTGAGATCACAGGTACACGTGGGACCGATCGAGGAATCTCTTAGGACCTCCTAGGTCACCACATGTCTTATCTAAGCATATAAATTCTTTATCATAGACACAACGAACACGCAGGTTCGTAATAAGAAAAGCTTCTCCTCCTTCTCCACGCCTCCGACAGGTCCCTAGGTCCCTAGGGGGCCCACAACTAGATCGTCCTCCAAGTTGCTTGCAACTCCCGCTGGAAGGTGGATCTTGCAAGCCAGAACATTCTGCTTCAAACACGTCGTATAAGTACCTGTTGGGGTAATAAATGCAACACCTCGTCGCCCGTCTCGAAGCTCCTCAATCGAGACCGTTCATCATAACGGCTTGTCATCCATTCCTGGCTTCCCCTTAAATGGGCCGGAGACAGATCATCAGTTTCACCCGCTGAGTCATGTTCGGACTCGAAACTAACACATGAGGTATCGCACACCTCACTAGTTTTATCTTCAGAGGATGTCTTCAATCTCTCCCTCGACAGAGTCTACACCAACAAAGTGGGCATCACACAGCTTCACTTCACTGTCTTCACTCTTAAAAAGCTTACTTACTCCCTCCGTTTTAACGGCTTATGTCCTCAGGCACACAGCCTGCGGCGCCAGCTCTCATGGACCTGGCATCTTCGTACTCGGAGACTGTTTTTGGCACCTCTTCCTCAAGCTACGCTGCGTCCGTGGACTCCATTGGTCCCGTAGGCAACATCGGCGCTGCGTTCATCTTTCCATCCGCTAGGTCATTGCCTGACACAAAGTCTACTCCTGAGACGCAACCTATATACAATCCCTACAGGAACTTGGCCCCGTGAAGAGATCTGTTTCTACAAGCATATCGACTAGTGGAGGTCCGTCTAACAAGACTCGGTCTCCAGACTCTCCTCGCGGCACCAAGCCATCCAACATCAGGGACTGCAGCGCACCAGAATCCCGTAATACGGTGACTTTTCGTCGCATCCCAAATCTGCTAATATATCCCTCAGACAGGAACGCGTTGTAGTTCTCACGAAACTGATCCACTAATAAGGACTGATTACCACTCTCGCAGCCCCCACTTTCCTAAGAGCAGGGTTAGCCTCACTTACATTACTAGGTGGCCCTAAAACTGAGAAGAATCTCACAGGCCTACCCTTGGCACAGTCTCTGGATTCCTTCACCCGAGACCAGCACTCCCTCACCCGTGCCCAACCTTGCCACAATAAAGCATGACTGAACCATTTGACTCCAAGGAGCCTCCGGTGAGAGAGCAGATTTAATGGGGTTACAATATTACTGGATTTTCCTTTGCCATCGAAACCCTTCGAACGTCTCTCCGTACCAAGGTTGCGAGTCAGTTCGTACTGATCCGCGAGTACCCCAGCCTTGTCAACAGACTTTACCTCTCGGTCAGTTAAGTAATTAAGCACTTTATGGGGTACACTATTGTTACATTCTTAACGTTATGGGATGAGAGCAAACACCAGGGTTAAATCTACATATAATACAAGAAATAATACAAGATAACAAAGCACATTAATCGGGTACAAACAGTTTTGTTAACACTTACCATTCAATATTCCACATTCTGCATTCCAGGTAAGATTTCAAACCAGGAGATCTCTTTCCTTTATGACAAGTTGACTATAGAAACATGACACAAAACACTTATTCGTTGGGAAATTCTATGACATGTCATTATACATCGTTACACTCAGACCTGACATGACACAGCATAACATCTTACAATCTAGGGCAGCGGTGGCTACGGGGTTCGAGACGAGGAAACCACATTACCTAGTTGTTTGGCACGGGATTGCTGAAGGAATCGGCTGCTAGACTGTCGTCTAAACCTTTAATCTGAAAGAACAGCAAGGCGGAAACAGCCTAGCCACGCCTTGACCCGCCACCTTCGGCTACGATAGGTAAGAATGACCGCAATTACTTTTGATTGGTGAAAAGACTGATTGTCACGCCCTCATCCCGACGTGATTGGCTGGAGGAGGCCTAAGGTCCGATCCTTATAGTGTCTAACGGTCCAGCCCTGCATCTCTGATGACACAACTAGGATAGGTGTGCGAACTCTCCCAGGCATGACCTCGTGGCTAACCCCGGGTCATTTGACAGAGGGACCTGAGAAGTAATTAGCGTACGATTGCAATATGCCCCGCCAATCATGGCCTCCTTACTTGAGGTGTGTAAGATCACAGGTACATGTGGGACTGGTCGAGAAATCTCTTGGGACCTAGCAGGTCACTACATGGCTTATCTAGGCATACAAATCATAAACACAATGAACACTACGTGGCTTATCTAAGCATACAAATCATAGACACTATGAACACGCAGGTTTGTGACAGTAGCATCACACAACACAACTCTGGCACTACGCAAAAATATAATAATACACAACATAACTCTGACACGACTTCACGTTATAGCATCAAACAACAGATCTCTGGCACTTCACCACAAAGTGGCATTACATAACACAACTCTTGCGCTACACCACACTATGGCATCAAACCAGAGAACTCAGGTACTACATCATAATGTGGGATCAGACAACACAACTCTGGCACTACAACACAATTTGGCATCAAAATATACAACTCTGGCACTTCAGCACAATGTGTCATCACACAACACAACTCTGGCACTACATCACAATATGGCATCACGTAATACAGCTCTGGCACTACGCCACAACGTGGCATCACACAACAAAACTCTGGCACTACACAACAATGTAGCATTATACAACACAAATTTAACATTACAATGCAGTGTGGCATCGCACAACACAACTCTGGCAGTACACCATAATGTGGCATCACACAACAAAACTTTGGCACTAATCGTCAATGTGGCATTAGACTACACAACTCTGACAATACAGACAAAAGTGACATCACACAATACAACTCTGTCACTACAAAACAATATGGCATAACACAACAAAACTTTGGCACTACTCACCAATGTGGCATCACGCAACACAACTCTGGCACTATACAACAACGTAGCATTACACAACAAACCTCTGGCACTCTTCAGTGGTGCTGAGCACTATCTCCCCTCTGGGTGGTGTAGGACTCCTCTGTGGTGAAGAGCACTGTGGTATTGAGCACTGATCCCCATCCTGTGGTGCAAAGCATTATTACCCCAGTGATGCGGAGTATTTAACCTCTTGGTGGTGCAGAGCACTGTCCCTCCAGTGATTTGGGTCATTTTTCTTCCTTTAGGTAGTGCAAAAAATTGTCCTTCAGCGGTGTGGAGCATTGTACCCTCGTGGTGTGGAGCACTGTTCCCCCAGTGGTGTGGAGCATTGTCCTCTAGCGGTGTAGAGCATTGTACCCCCAGTGGTGTAGAGCATTGTCCCCCAGTGGTGTGGAGCATTGTCCCCCAGTGGTGTGGAGCATTGTCCCCCAGTGGTGTGGAGCATTGTCCCCCAGTGGTGTGGAGCATTGTCCCTCAGTGGTGTGGAGCATTGTCCCCCAGTGGTGTGGAGCATTGTCCCTCAGTGGTGTGGAGCATTGTCCCCCAGTGGTGTGGAGCATTGTCCCCCAGTGGTGTGGAGCATTGTCCCCCAGTGGTGTGGAGCATTGTCCCCCAGTGGTGTGGAGCATTGTCCCCCAGTGGTGTAGAGCATTGTCCCCCAGTGGTGTGGAGCATTGTACCCCCAGTGGTGTGGAGCATTGTCCCCCAGTGGTGTGGAGCATTGTCCCCCAGTGGTGTGGAGCATTGTCCCTCAGTGGTGTGGAGCATTGTCCCCCAGTGGTGTGGAGCATTGTCCCTCAGTGGTGTGGAGCATTGTCCCTCAGTGGTGTGGAGCATTGTCCCCCAGTGGTGTGGAGCATTGTCCCTCAGTGGTGTGGAGCATTGTCCCCCAGTGGTGTGGAGCATTGTCCCCCAGTGGTGTGGAGCATTGTCCCCCAGTGGTGTGGAGCATTGTCCCCCAGTGGTGTGGAGCATTGTCCCTCAGTGGTGTGGAGCATTGTCCCCCAGTGGTGTGGAGCATTGTCCCTCAGTGGTGTGGAGCATTGTCCCCCAGTGGTGTGGAGCATTGTCCCTCAGTGGTGTGGAGCATTGTCCCCCAGTGGTGTGGAGCATTGTCCCCCAGTGGTGTGGAGCATTGTCCCCCAGTGGTGTGGAGCATTGTCCCCCAGTGGTGTGGAGCATTGTCCCTCAGTGGTGTGGAGCATTGTCCCCCAGTGGTGTGGAGCATTGTACCCCAGTGGTGTGGAGCATTGTACCCCCAGTGGTGTAGAGCATTGTCCCCCAGTGGTGTGGAGCATTGTCCCTCAGTGGTGTGGAGCATTGTCCCCCAGTGGTGTGGAGCATTGTACCCCCAGTGGTGTAGAGCATTGTCCCCCAGTGGTGTGGAGCATTGTCCCTCAGTGGTGTGGAGCATTGTCCCCCAGTGGTGTGGAGCATTGTTTGCCCAATGGTATGGATTATTTTTTATTCCCCCCAAGTTGTGCAGAGCATTGTCCCGTTAGTGGTGGGGAGCATTATACCCCTCGTAATGTGGATCATTTTCACTTCTGGCTGTGCAGAGCATTGCCTCACTAGTGGTGTAGAGCTGTCCCCTCAGTGGTGTGGAGCATTTTCCCCAATAGCATGGAGCATTGTCCCTTAGCAATGTAGACCATTTTGCCTCTCTCTTGCCGGTGGAGCAAAGCCTTGTCTCATCTCGGTGGTGCCCCCCCCCCCCCCCCCCCCCCCCCCGGTGGTACAGAGCAATCTCTCTCTCTCTCTCTCTCTCTCTCTCTCTCTCTCTCAACCCCGAGGTGCATAGCACGGTCCCACCTGTGCAGCGCCGCTCCCTCCATCATTTCTCCTGTTAGAGGCTAATCAGAAACGCTCCTTACAACCTTAAGATTGATTCTGCAACCTCTGATCGCGAAGATACAACCCATGAGCACGACTTACTGAAATGGCAAACCATCATATCCGAGAGAGATATTCTTGTGTTCAAGGGTTGTACCGTTGTGATCATGGACCATACCGTCGGTCTCAAAAGTATAACGGTTGTGATCATGGATCATTATGTCGGTCAGGCTATTTTCGTTCTCAAGGACCATACTGTTGTGATGATGGGTCTTCCGTCGTTCTCAATGGTCCTGCTATTGTGATCATGGGTCTACTGTCGTTCTCAAGCGCCGTGCCATTGTGAGTATGGGTCTGTTGTCGTTCTCAAGGGTTTTTCTGTTGTGATCATGGGTCTACCGTCGTTCTCAAAGGTCATACCGTTGTGATCATGGTTTTACCGTTGGTCTAAAGGAGATAACATATGAAAAAGTCTACAACCAACTGGTTTGTTGATATACTTATAAATGAGCTGCGTTAAGAATCATATGGTAGATGTGGTGTGGAACTTATGTGTAAAGAAATGCAACGGAGAAAACACGAAACATTTTGTCAACAACATTTCAGAATCCCTAACGATGAAAAATTTTTCATGTTCTCTTGGTGAGATCACACATCCTGGCCAGTAGTGATGGGTCAGGAGTAGCGGGTCAAGGGTGAGAGCTAGCCGTGAAGGTTTTGAGTGAGGACTAGCTGAGAGGGTCAGGAGTTAGGGCTGATTTGAAGGTTAAAAAAGAGGGCTAGCCATAAGGGTTAGGCATGAGGGTTGGCTGTGAGGGTTAGGAGTCAGAGTTACTTTGAAAGTTAGAAGTGAGGGCTAGCTATGATTGTTAGGAGTGAGGGCTGGCTGTGAGGTTCAGGAGTTAGGGCTAGTTTGAAGGTTAGAAGTGAGGATTAGCCGTGAAGGTTAAGAGTGAGGGCTAGCTATAAGGAATATAAGTGAGGAATATCTGTGTAAGTTAGGAGTTAGAGATAGCTGTGAAGGTTAGGAGTGAGGGATGGCTGTGAAGGTTAGGAGTGAGGGATAGCTGTGAAGGCTAGGAGTGAGGAATTGCTGTGAGGGATAGGAGTGAGAGATAGTTGTGAGGGTTAGGAGTGAAGGATTGGTGTGAGGGTTAGGAGTGAGGGTTTTCAAGAGATTACGAGTGAAAGCAGCCCGGGAAGGATAGGAGTGAGGGCTAGCTGTGAGGGATAGGAATGAGGGTCAGGAATGGTATGTAAGGAGTGAGGGTTAGCTCTGAGAGACAGGAGGACCAGTTTTGAGGGTCAGGAGTGAGAGTCAAATGCCTGATTCAGAAGTGACGGTTGAGTGTAAAGGCTGGAAATGCTAGTCAGGAGTAAGGGTGGGAGAGAGGGTCAAGATTGAGTTTGGGAGCTAGGGTTAGGAGTGAGGATGGGGAATTAGCGTTTGGAATGAGGTTCACAAGTGAGGGTAAAGAGCGCGCGTCTTTAGTTTAGGTCAGAGATGAAGATCAGTAATGAGGGATGGGTGAGTCAGGCGGATTAGTAAGAAATGAAGGTAGGAGGTCATGGGTAATTATCATAGTTAGGATTCCGGGTCAGGAGTCATGAGTCAAGGGAAAGGTCTGGTTAAAGGAGATGATTGTTAGAAGTATGAGTGAGAATTAAGAGAGTAGTGGGGGAGGGGTTGTGTACCAGAAGTTGGGAGTGAGTGAGATTTATTAGTTTGGGTCAGATATGGCGTTCAGAGACAAGGGTTTGGCAGTAGGGTCGACTTTTTTTTTTTACTGCTTTGGCCTTGAGTCCCCAAAAAATGTTTCGTCAAAGACATTTACCTTTTGTATTTCAACATAGTTTTTTACGGCAGCTTGACGTTTTGCTTTCAATATCGATATGTCAAACTTTGCACCTATCGATATTAAGATTCATTTGCCACCTAGGCCACCTTCATCAGTTTGTCTATGTCAGCCTGAGGCTCCGGACATTCATTTTTAGCTTTACATTCATTGCCCAGCTTAGTATCATCTTTGAATTTTGGTATATTACGTTGTAGCTTATCTTAGATATTGATGTATATAAGAGAGAGAACCGACCCCAAGAGTGTTCCCTGTGAACACTTGTCTCGTCTAGCCATTTTGTACCAAGTCAACAAAATTTCTTATCAACAGAGTACAACCCCAGCTATACCTAGTAACCTTTAATGTGGAACTTTGTCAAATGGTTTATGAAAATCAGAATAGTTAATATCACTTACTTTAGTTTCGCCACAAATGTCGATTATGTAAAACAGAAATCAAGATTTGTCAGACATGAACGATATTGTCTTAAGAATAGTTTAAGTGGTGGTCTTCTCAATGGTGTAAAATTTGATTCAAAACGATGGTTTCTGTAAGTTTTCTAATGACAGACGTTTAGATAACTGGACGACAATCTCCGGGCAGTGACTTCATACACTTTTTTTTTAATCATTGATGTTTCATTGATAGACTTCCATTCCTCCCCATAGTGAATGAATTATTGAAAAGAGCAGTGAAGGGTTTTACTCTCTCATTTTTGCTTCATTTATAGATTCCAGATAAAACTTATCTGGGTCTGCTGTTATATTGACTTTTAGATATTTTTTGGTTGATAGTAAAACGTTCATATCAATATGTTGGAGAACGTTTTCCCATCTTACAATTGAAACTGGATTCAGACATTAGCTGTGTCTTCAGTCGCGCAAAATGATTGCCATGGCCGCGTTGTCTTAAACCATCATCGTTTTCCGTATCTAATGGACCAGTTGACTGGGCAATGACTCTCTTGCTACTGACATTGCTATAAAACTCTTTTCGGTTTCTTTTGCTATTTTCAGCAATAAACGCTTGATATTGACCAATTCTATGACGTATTACTATTGTAGTTTACGCAAATTCATATTTCTTCTATAGTGTTGGTTATGGGTTTTATTAGATTTCTTTTATGTTACTTTCTTAGACAACAGGAACTTCTCTATTTCACATTTACGTTTTAGCTTCATTTTAGAAAAGGACCTTTTCCAAGCTTAGTCCAAATAGTTTTCTTGGAGATATCGTACCATATCTGCCTCTCAATAGCAATGAAATGATCATAAATGATTGTAAGTCTATAATTTGATACTTTTTCGTGACTATAATGTTGAGGAGCTTTACGTCGAGTGTTGAAAGTCACCTCAGAAGAAATTTGTCATTGATCACACGTACCAAACTTTCCTCCTACTTTAACACGATCAACGAGATTGTCGTTTGTAGCTACGAGTAAGAGTGGGAGGGAGAGATCAAGATGGTGTCAACTGTGAGAGTAAGAAGTGTGGATTAGACGTGTGAGTCAGGGAAAAGGTCATGTGTTACATTTAAAGTCAAGAGTCAGGAGCACAGGTTAAGGAATGAAATCATTAATGTGAATGAAACAAGCTAATAAGGGAAAATGTTAATAATGATTGTTAGGAATGGAGTTGAGGATGAGGGTCGGAGGTGACGATCAAAGATGCGGTCAAGATGGAAACTAAGACAAGGTTTAAGGATTATGTATATAGATCAGGCGAAAGAGTTTAGAACTGATGGTTAGATATGAAGTTCATATGTTAAGGCTAGGTGTGAGGTGAGAGGTGAGGACTAGACGTGATTCACGAGTCATGAGAAAAAGCCAGGAGGAGGTTTAGATATATAGGTTATGGAAAAGACTCAAAAGAAAAGATTATGAGTGAAGGGAAACGACAGTAAGGGTAAGGAATGATGAATGAAAAAGTGAAACAGGGATAGACTATGAATAGGGGTTGAGGATGAGGGACGGGTAGAGGTAAGGATATAGGGACAGGGATTAGGAACAAGTAAAGACCAAAAATTAAAGTTTGGGATGAGGGACAGTTAAAGATCATAAAATGATGAGCGGGAATGAGGGACAGGTAAGCGTCAGGAGTGAGGGATGGGGATGAGGGACAGGTAAGGATCACGGGTGAGGGGTGGAGATGAGGGACAGGTAATAGTCGGGTGTGAGGTGTGGGGATGAGGGAGAGGTAAGGGTCAGGAGTTAGGGGCAGGGTTTTGGGACCGGAAAGAGCTAGGAGTAAGGGACGGGGATGAGGGACGGCAAAGGTCAGAAGTGAGGAGTGGGGATGAGGCAGAGGTAAGGATCAGCTGTGAGGGAAGGATATGAGGGACAGGTAACGGTCAACCTTGAAGGGCGGGTATAAGGGAGAGGTAAGGATCAGGAGTGAGGAGTGGGGATGAGGGACAGGAAAGGATCAGGAGTGAGGGGCGGGGATGAGGGATACGTAAGGATCAGGAGTGAGGGGGGATGAGGAAAAGGCAAGGGTCAGGAGTGAGGGGCGGGAATGAGGGACAGGAAAGGGTAAGGAGTGAGGGGCTTGGATGAGGAACAGGTATGGGTCATAGTGAGGGTCAGGAGCAAGGGGCGGGGATAAGGGACATGTAAGGGTCAGGGGTGAGGGGTGGAGATGAGTGAGAGGTATGGGGCAGGAGTCAAGGGTGGGTATGAGGGACAGCTAAGGGCTTGTAAGGGGTGGGTATAGGGAGAGGAAAGGGTCGGGAGTGAGGGGCGGGAATGAGGGAGAAGTAAGAGTCTGGAGTGGGGGATGGGCAGAAACGACAGGTAAGAGATAGGAGTGAGGGGCTGGGACTAGGGACACGCAAGAACCAGGAATGAGGAGTGTTGATGAAGGAAAGGTAAGGGTCAGGTGTAAGAGGCGGGGAGGGATGAGGAAACAGGTGAGGGTCAGAAGTTAAGGGCTCGGATGAAGGACAGGTAAGGGTCATGAGTGAGGGGCGGGGAAGAGGGGTACGTAAGGGTCAGGAGTGAGGGGTGGAATGAGGGACAGGTAAGGGTCAGGAGTGAGGGGCAGGGATGAGGGACAGGTAAGGGTCAGGAGTGATGGGAGGGTTTGAGGGACAGTTAAGGGCTAGGACTCGGAAACGGGATGAGGTACAGGAAATGTGTAGAAGTGACGGACGGGATGAGAGACAGAAGTGAGGGGTGGGGATAAGGGTCAGGTACGGGTCAGGTGTGAAGGGTGAGGATGAGGGACAGGTAAGGGTCAGAAGTGAGGGGCGGGATGAGAGACAGGTAAGGGTCTTGAGTGGGGTGTGTGGATGAGGAACAGATAAGGGTTATGAGTGAGGGGCTGGGATTAGGGACAGGTAAAGATCAAGATAGAGGGGTGAAGATGAGGGTCAGGTAAAGGTCAGCAGTAAGGGGGAGGGATGAGGGACGGGTAAAGGTCAGGAGTACGGGACGGGGATGAGGGACAGTTAAGGGCTCGGATGAGGCACAGATAAGGCTCAGGAGTGAGGAGCGGGGCAGATGAATAGATAAGAGTCAGGAGTGTGGGATGGGACGAGGGACAGGGAAGGGTCAGCAGTGAGGGGCGGAGGTGAGGAACAGAAATGTGTCAGGAGTGAGGGACGGGGAAGAGGGATAGGTAAGGGTCAAGAGTGATGGGTGGGGTGAGGGATAGGTAAGGTTAAGGAGTGAGGGATAAGGGTGAGGAACAGGTAAGGGTCAGGACTGATGGGCGAAGATGAAGGACAGGTTAGAGTCATGAGTGAGGGGCGTGATAAAGTACAGGAAAGGGTCAGGAGTAAAGGCAAGGGATGAAGGACAAGTAAAGGACAGGAGTAAGAGACGGGGATGAGGGACAGGTAAGGGTCAGGAGTAGGGGGAGAGGATAAGGACAGTTAAGGGTTAGCAGTGAGGGACGGGGTGAGGGATAGGTAATTGTCAAGCCTGAGGGTCTGGGATGAGGGACATGTAAGGATCACGAGTGCGAGATAGGGATGAGTGAGAGAGAAAAAGGAGCTGGAGTATGGGGCGAGGCGTGAGGGGCAGGGATAAGGGACAGGTAAGAGTCAGGAGTGAGGGGCGGGATAAGGTACAGGAAAGGGTCAGGAGAGAGGGGCGGGGATGAAAGACAAGTAAAGGTCGGGAGTGAGGGTTGGGGATGAGGGATAGTTAAGGGTCAGGATTAAGGTGCATAAATAAGGGGGAGGTAAGAGTTAGGAGTAAGGGCGGGGATGAAGACAGGTAAGGGTCAGGAATGCGGGTCGAGGATGACATAGAGTCAAGGATCAGGAGTGAGGAGCGGGCATGAGGTAGAGCTAAGGGTCAGGAGTAAAGTGTGGGGATGAGGGACAGGTAAAGGTTAGAAATGAGTGGTGGAATGAGGGAACAGGTAATGGGTAGGAGTGAGGTGCTGAGATGAGGAAAAGGTAGGGTCAGGAGTGTAGGGAGAGGATGAGGGACAGGAGTGTGTCAGGAGTGTGGGGTAAAGATCAGGAGTGAGGGGTGGGATGAGGGTTAGGTAAGGGTTAGGAGTGATGCTGGGCGTGGATGAGGGACAGGCAACGGTCAAGAGTGTGGTGTAGGGATGAGGGTCAGATAGGTGTCAGGAGTGAGGGGTGGGGATAAGGGACAGGTAAGGGTAACAAGTGGGGGATGGGATGAAATATAGGTAAGGGTTAGAAGTGTGGAGCGGGGATGAAGGACAGTTAAGGTCAGGAGTGAGGGTCGGAGAAGAGGGATAGGTAAGGGTCAGGAGTGAGGGGTGGGATGAGGGACAAGAAAGGTTGAGGAGTGAGGGGCAGAGATGAGGGACAGGGAAGTGTCAGGATACATGGGCGGGGATGAGGGACAGGTGAGTGTCAGGAGTGAGAGGCGGGATTAGGTTCAGGAGTGAAGGGCGGGGATGAAGGACAAGCAAAATCAGGTGACAGGGACGGGGATGAGAGACAGGTAAGGGTCAGGAGTATGGGGCGGGGATTTGGAAGGTAAGGGTCAACATTTTGAGGTTGGGATGAAAGATAGGTATGTGTCAGCAGTGAGGGGTAAGATGAGAAATTGGTAAGAGTCAGGAGTAAGGGACGAGTATGAGGGAAGGTAAGGATCAGTAGTGAGGGATGGGATGAGGTAGAGGAAAGGATAAGGATGAGGGGCGGGATGAGGGACAGGTAAGGGTTAGGAAGAAGGGGCTGAGATGAGGGACAGGAATGCGTCAGCAGTGAGAGACGGGGAAGAGAGATAGGTAAGGGTCTTTAGTGAGGGATTTGATGAGGGAGAAGTAAGGGAAAGGATGGAGGTGCAGGGATGAGAGACAGGGAAGGATCAGGATTGATGAGCGGGATAAGGGCCAGACAATGGTCAGGAGTGATGGGCCTGAACAGGTAAGGGTCAGGAGTGAGAGGCAGGTTGAGGGACAAGCAAGGGTCAGGAGTAATGGGCGGAGATGAGGAAAGATAAAAGTCAGGAGCGAGAAGCCGGGATTAGCGACAGGTTAGGGTCATGCATGAGGGATAGGGATAAGGGATAAGTAAGGTTCAGGAGTGAGGGGCGGAAATGAGGGATAAGTAAGGCTCAGGAGTGAAGGGTTAGATGTGGGACAGGAAAGGGTCAGGAGTAAGGGGCGGGGATGAGAGAAGGGAAGGATCGGGAGTGAGGGGTAGGATGAGGTAGAGGAAAGGATTAGGAGTGAGGGGAGGGATGAGGGACAGGTAAGGGTCAGGAGGGAGGGGCGGAGAAGAGGGACACGAATGTGTCAGTAATGAGGGACGAGGAAGAGTGAGGGGTATGATGAGGGGGAGGTAAGGGGAAGGAATTAGGTGCAGGGATGAGCGACAGGTATGGGTCAGGATTGATGGGCAGGATGAGGAGCCAAATAAGGGTCAGGAGTGAGGGGTGGGATAAGCTACAGCAAAGTGTTAGGAGTGAGGGGCAGGGTAAGCTACAGGAAAGTGTCAGGAGTGAGGGGCTGGGATGAAGGACAAGAAAAGGTCAGGAATGAGGGGCGGAGATGAGGGACAGGTAAGGATCACGAGTGAGGAGCAGGGTTGAGGGACAAGTAAGGGCCAGGAGTAAGGGGCGGGGATGAGGACAGGTGAAAGTCAGAAGTGAAGAACGGGGATTAACGACAGCCAAAGGTCAGGAGTGAGGGACAGGGATGAGGGACAGGGATGAGGGAGAGGTAAGGTTCAGGAGTGAGAGGCGGAGACGAGGGATAGGTTAGGGTCAGGAGTGAAGGGTTAGATGAGGGATAGGCAAGAGTCAGGAATACGGGACGGGATGAGGTAAGGGAAGGATCAGGAGTGAGGGGCGGGATGAGATGCAGACAAGGGTTAGGAGTGAGGGATGGATTGACAGACAGGTAAAGGTCAGGAGTGAGGGGCTTGGATGAGGGAAAAATGTGTCGGGAGTGAGGGGCGCGGATAAGGGACAAGTAAGGGTCAGGTGTAAGGGTTGGGGATGAGGGACAGGTAAAAGTCAGGAGAGAGGGACAGGGATGAGGTACCGGTAAGGGTCAGCGGTGAGGGGCAGGTATGAGGGATAGGAAAGAGTCAGGAGTTAGGGGCGAGAATGAGGCGTAGGCAAGGGTCAGGAGTGAGGGGCGGGATAAGGCACAGGAAAGGGCTAGGAGTGAGGGCGGTGATGAAGGACAAGTAAAGGTCAGGAGAGAGGAACGGGGATAAGGGTCAGGTAAGGGTCAGGCTTGAGGGTCAGGAAAGAGGTGCAGGTAAGGGTTAAGAGTGAGTGCAGGGATAAGGACAGCTAAGGGTCAGGGTGAGGAGCTGGGATGAAAGACAGGTAATGGTCAGGAGTGATCGAGGGGTAAGGTACAAGAAAGGGTCTGGAGTAAGTTGCGGGGATGAAGGAGGATAAGGATCAGGAGTGAATGGCGAGATGAGGTACTGGAAAGGGTTAGGAGTGAGGGGTGGGATGAGGGACAGAAGAGTGTTAGGAGTGAAGGGCTTGGATAAAGCCAAGTAAGGATCAGGAATGAGGGCCGTGGATAAGGGGCAGGAATGGGTCAAGCGTAAGGGGTGGGATGAGGGACAGGTAAGGGTCAGAAGTGAGGGACGGGGATTACGAAGAGGTAAGGGTCAGAAGTGAGGAGTGGGATGAGGGACATTTAATGGTCAGGACTGAGGGGCAGGGAAGAGGGACAGGTAAGGGTCAGGGGTGAGGGGCAGCTAAGGGTCAGGGGTGAAGGGCGGGATGAGGTACAGGAAAGGTATAGGAGTAAGGGACGGGCTGAAAGACAAAAGTGAGGGGTGTGGATGAGGGACAGGTAAGGGTGAGGAGTGAGGGGTTGGAATGAGGAACAGGTAAGAATCAGGCTTGAGGGTCTGGGATGAGGGACAGGTAAGGGTCTGGAGTAAGGGCGGGGATGAGGACAGGTAAGGGTCAAGTGTGAGGGGCGGGGATGAGGGACAGGTAAGAGCCAGGAGAGAAGGACAGAGATGAGGTACCGATAAGGGTCAGCAGTGAGGGCAGGGATGAGGGACAGGAAAGGGTCGGGAGTGAGGGGCGGGGAAGTTTGCTAGGAAAGGATCAGGAGTAAGGGTGAGGATGAGGGGCAGGTAAGGATCAGGAGTGAGGGGCAGGATATGGTACAGGAATGGGTCAGGAGTGAGGGCGGGGATGAAGGACAAGTAAAGGTCAGGAGAGATGAACGAAGATGAGGGACAGATAAGGGTCAGGCTTGAGGGTCAGGAAGGAGGTAAAGGTAAGGGTTAGGAGTGAGGGCAGGGATAAGGACAGCTAAGGGTCAGGTTGAGGAGCTGGGATGAAAGACAGGTAATGGTCAGGAGTGATCGAGGGGTAAGGTACAGGAAAGGACCTGGAGTAAGTTGCGGGTATGAGAGAAGGTAAATATCAGTAGTGAGTGGCGAGATGAGGTACTACAAAGGGTTCTGAGTGAGGGGTGGGATGAGGAACAAGAAAGTGTTAGGAGTGAGTGGCTGGGGTGAGGGTCAAGTTAGGATCAGGTGTGAGGGCCGTGGGTGAGGGACAGGAATGGGTAAGAAGTGAGGGGTGGGATGAGGGACAGGTAAGGGTTAGAAGTGAGGGACTGGTATGACGAAAAGCTAAGGGTCAGGAGTGAGGGCCGGGGCTGAGCGATAGGTAAGGGCCAGGAGTGAGGAGTAGGATGAGGGACAGGTAAAGGTCAGGATTGAGCCGCAGGGAAGCGGGACAGGTAAGGGTCAGGGGTGATGGGTGAAGATGAGGGACAGTTCAGGATCAGGAGTGAGGGGCGGGATGAGGTACAGAAAAGGTATGGGAGTGAGGGACGGGATGAGAGACAGATGTGAGGGGTTGGGATGAGGGATAGGTAAGGGTCAAGAGTGTGGGGTGGGGATGAGGGATAGGTGAGAGTCAAGAGTGAGAGGCAGGGATGAGGGACAGGTAAGGGTCAGGAGTGAGGGGTGAGATAAGGGACAGGTAAGGTTCCTGAGAATGGGGTGTGGATGAGGGACAGGTAAAGGTTAGGAGTGAGAGGCGGGGATGAAGAACAGGTAAGGATCAGGAGTGAGGGGTGGAGATGAGGGACATTCAAGATTCAGGAGTAAGGGATGGGGATGAGGGACAGATAAGGGTCAGGAGTATGGGACGTAGATGCGGGGCAGGTAAGGGTCAGGAGTTAGAGGCTCTGATGAGAGACTGGTTAGGGTCAGGGGTGAGGGGCGGGGAAGAGGAATATGTAAGTGTCACGAGTGAGGGGTTGAATGAAAGACAGGTAAGGGTCAGGAGTGAGGGGCGGGGATAAGGACAGGTAAGGATCAGGAGTGAGGGGTGGAGATGAGGGACAGGTAAGGGTCAGGAGTAAGGGATGGGGATGAGGGACAGGTAAGGATCAGGAGTATGGGGCGGTGATGAAGGACAGGTAAGGGTCAGGAGTTAGGGGATCGGATGAGGGACAGGTAAGGGTGAGGAGTCAGAGGCAGGATGAGGTAGGGGAAAGGGTTAGGAGTGAGGGGCGGGAAGAGAGGCAGAATAGGGTTAGGAGTGAGGGGTGGGGATGAGGGACAGGTAAGGGTCAGGAGTATGGGACGTAGATGAGGGGCAGGTAAGGGTCAGGAGGGAGAGGAGGTGATGAGGGATAGGTAAGGGTCGGGGTGAGGGATGGGATGAGGGACAAGTCAGGGTCAGGAGGAAGGGGCGGGGATGAGGGAAGGTAAAGATTAGGAGTGAAGGGTCACTATGAGGGACAGTGAGTGGCCGGAATGAGGGACAAGAAAGGGTCAGGAGTGAGGGTCGGGGATGAAGGACAAGTAAAGACCAGGAGTGGGGGACGGGGATAAGGGACAGGCAAGGGTCAGGAGTAGGGACAGGGATGAGGGACAAGTAAGGGTCAGGAGTAAGGATCGCGGATGAGGACATGTAAAGGCAGGAGTGAGGGGCGTGGATGTTTGACATGTAAGGGTCAGGAGTAAGGGATGGGATGAAGGTCAGGTAAGGTTTAGGAGTGACGATGGGAGGGAATGAGGGACAGGTAAGGGTCAGGAGTGAGGGATGGAATGAGGGTCAGGTAAGGTCAGGAGTGTGGGGCGAGGGTTAGGGACAGGTAAGGGTCAGGAGTGATGGGAGGGGAAGAGGGATAGGTAAGGGTTAGAAGTGAGGGGAGGGATAAGGTACAGAAAAAGGTAAGGAGTGGGGGCCCGGGATGAACGACCAACAAAGGTCAGGAGTAAGAAATGAGGATGAGGGACAGGTAAGGGTCAGGAATAAGGGGCGGAAATGAGGACAGGCAGGTGTCAGGAGGGAGATGCGGGGATGAGGGGTAGGTAAGGGTCAGGAGTGAGGGGTGGGATGAGGGACAAGTAAGGATCAGGAGTAAGGGGCGGGGATGAGGGGAGGTAAGGATTAGGAGTGAGGGGTCGGGGATGAGGGACAGATAAGGGTCAGGAGTGAGTGCTAGGAATGAGGGACAGGAAAGAGTCAGAAGTGAGGGGCGGGGATGAAGGACAAGCAAAGGCCAGGAGTGAGAAGCGGGGATGAGGGACAGGCAAGGGTCAGGAATGGGCGCAGGGATGAGGGACAAGTAAGAGTCAGTAGTAAGGATCGCGGATGAGGACAGGTAAGGGTCAGGTGTGAGGAGTGGGGATGAAATACAGGAAAGCGTCAATAGTGAGGGACGGGGATGATTGACAGGTAAGGGTCAAGAATGAGGGGCGGGGATGAAGGAAGGTAAGGATCAGGAATGTGAGGCGGTATGAGGTACAGAAAAGGCTTAAGAGTGAGAGGCTGGATAAGGGACAGTTAAAGGTCAGGAATGAGGAGCTGGGATGAGGGACAGGAATGGGTCAGCAGTGAGGGGCGGGGATAAGAGACAAGAAAAGGTCAGTAATAAGGGGCGGGGATGAGGGAAGATAAGGATCAGGAGTGTGAGGCTGTATGAGGTACAGGAAAGGGTTAAGAGTGAGGGGCTGGATAAGGGACAGTTTACGGTCAGGAATGAGGGGCTGGGATGAGGGACAGGAATGGGTCAGGTGTGAGGGGCGGGGATGAGGGACAGGTAAAAGTCAGGAGTGAGAGGCGTGGATGAGGGACAGGTAAGGATCAGGAGTGAGGGGCGGGGATGAGGAATAAGTAAGGGTCAGGAGTGAGGGGAGTGGATGAGGGACAGGTAAGGGTCAGGTGTGAGGTGCGGGGATGAGGGATAGGTAAGGGTCAGGAGTGTGGGGAGGGTTGAGGGACAGGTAAGGATTAGGAGTAAGGAGTGGAGGTGAGGTACAGGAAAGGGTCAGGAGCGAGGGGCGAGGATGAGGGATAAGTAAGAGTCAGGTGTGAGTGGCGAGGATGAGGGATAGGTAAAGGTCAGGAGTGTGGTGTGGAAATGAGGGACAGGTAAGGGGTAGAAATGAGGGGATGAGGTAGTGAGGGTGAGGATCATAACTAAAGACGTATATCAAGGGTTAGGAGTGAGGAAAAGATGCCAGCCACAAACCTCCGTCCCACCAGCTTGACTCAAGAATGGTGACCAGGAAGACAAGAAACTCCGTTCGAGAAAGAAGGATAGCCCGGGACGACAAACCTTGAACCGTTTTGTGAAGCAAGAACAACGAACCCTAAATTGACTGGCGGTAAAAGAGTGAAATACATAATTCATCCCGTTTCTTCCCTCTGAGAGCAGCGTGGGCCGAGAAGGGAACCCGGTTTGGACACAGGGAGTGATTGACTGGCCAGGGGTGCGCCCACAAATATCCATATCTAACATCTCCAAGTTTATTTACTTTAAAGGTTCAAGAATTATCAATAAGTTTCGAGTTCTTGCGAAGAAGGTTAGTTTTTCACCCAGCTTTACTTTTTTTTTCTCTACCTTGTAAGTTAGAGACTCCGAGCGAGCGTGAAGTAGACCTACACATTCTTAGGATTCTTGATAGACCTTGAAGAATCTCTTAAATTCTTCAGCATTTTGATCTCCATCTACACTTTACAGTTGACTCATTTAGTAATATCTAATTATTTCTTCAGTCTCTAATCCGGGTACTGATAACATGGCGAAGGTCCCTTTAGGCAATTGGCAGTGTTGTATCTGTGTACAATGTATTCAGGCTGGTGTATCCATCTTTTACTCCAGTTCACGACCCGAAATTCAAAATTGATGGAGTTAATCTTTATTCCAGAGCGGGTTGGTAAGGCGGGTTGGGCGAGCCTCGTCTTGACTCTAAGTCATAAACTATTCTTCCACTAACCTCATCCGATACCTTCAACCCTTCAACTCTCTTTTATCTTCCTGCAGTGTTTAATGGTTTCAGCTTTCATCCCCTCTGATCCAGCTTTCATCATGTTAATGGTTCAACTTTGAATAAGACTTTGTCTTACAGTTTTATGAAGTTTCTGAGTATGAACTACGTCATCCTGTCGTTTGTAAATGGTATCATCTCACTTCTCCCTTACTTTTTTTTCAGGATTACAAAACATGAAAATATGAGTAACAGTCTCCACTGATTCTACTGTTTTGTGAACATTATTTACCACAATTCATCTTCATATACTTCATATGTTTCACAAACTTGTTTTCCCTCATAATTTCGTCATAGTTAACATTAACATTTTCTCAATAAGCTACCTTTATTATAATAATTTTACTATGAATAACAAAATAAAGAATGTAGCCTCATGGTCATATGCTACAGAATTCCTGCCAGTTTTCTCTTTTACGTTGAAATTTCCTGTAACTCTCCTGATGCACTGGAGCCCCAGGAGACCTGATGGCAACACCCGGATCTGTGATCAGTAGACTCTTGATGTGCCAACCTGAAAACTCGGGACTTAATTCAACCTCTCTTTCAGGGTGGACTTTAATCTTTGGAAACTAAAGCGTAATGCCTTTCTCGCGTTTCGATCTGTATAACTTTATAATGTCTGAGTTCACAGTGAATGTCAGAAGATTTGCAACAATAATTGGTATACCATTATCCAAGAACACAAGCATAACTGAAGCTAAAAGATATTTTTATCAGTCTACGTAGTTTTGTCTCAACCATTTTAGGTGAGCAGTGAAAGTAATGTTTATATGGTTTCTAATGATCTTGGGAGCCAAGTTATGGAAATGATTACTCCATGTGGGGAAACTTGTTATGGTGGAAACCACTTCCAAGATGTTCTCAACACTCTGACTTGCTACTAACACTTACATACTGACACTATCCATAATCAATTCTCACACCGCATTTGTTGATCTCTTCTTTTTATTCTATTTCCCTCCTTTTACTTTCTAGTGTACTACACTATATCTTTTTCATTTTAGACTCTTTTACGGCCATACCATTAGAAATAAATTTTATTGTTCTGTTTCACAAACGATGTCGTCACATTATACATCCTTTTCCAACAATTGCAACATTTCCACTGTCTGTTTTCCTAGTTCTACAAATACTGTGTAAGTTATCTACGTCTGCTGCTCTTATATTGCCACTTCGTGAATAGGGAAAACTAAAACTTCACCTCCACACAGAGATGGGACAAGCACTACATCATGTAACTTTCTTGCTCACTTTACATCCACATTCTTCTTATTTACCAAATCTTTCAGCTTACCTTTAGATATTTTTCTAATACAGGATTATGTTCCCGGTTTCCATTTTTGACTACCGTCCTTACTGATCATCATTTTCAAATACCCTATGAAGGACGAGTCACCAACTTTGTCAATATGTAAGCAACTTGTTCTTACTCTAGTTCACTTGACACATCTTTCCCCTACACATATATCTTCAAGATGACCAATCATTCTATCCAAATTCGCTGATTCAGCTAACAGACTAGCAACATCTGCATGAAATAACGGCTATGAACCATGCTGTTCCACTAGGGTTCAGCAGCACATCACTCTCACCTCACTTCACTCTCATCTAACCGTGTAGTACACTACCAGCGTTCAGAGGCACACTACTCTCACCTCACTTCACTCTCATCTAACAGTGTAGTACACTACCAGCGTTCAGAGGCACACTACTCTCACCTCACTTCACTCTCATCTAACAGTGTAGTACACTACCAGCGTTCAGAGGCACACTACTCTCACCTCACTTCACTCTCATCTAACAGTGTAGTACACTACCAGCGTTCAGGGGCACACTACTCTCACCCTACCCAGCATACTGTGATACATTATTCATAAAGGAAAAAAGAAAACATACACTACCACGGTAACTGCACATCTCTGGCGCACTGCCACATTCTGCTCCCTCATACCGCCATTTAGTCTCACAACGGCACTAAATTCAAGATAAACGCTCATATGCCAGAGCCCTTCCAGACACACTATAGATAGTCACATCTTGACTTTAGTTTATCTTATTAACTTTACCAAACACCATAACTAATCCCATAATTACCCAATAACTTTCAATTTTCTTTTGAACTTTCTCCACTAACTTAGTGCAAGTGTAGTTTATTCATCCGCTTCCAAAAATGATCTGCCTTCTTCACTTACTATGTCTTCATCGCTCCTTTTCACACGTACAGTTACAAGCTTACCATGTTCTTTGCCAGCTTTCCCAAAACGAAAAAATCATCTGTATTTCTTACAACCATATATACTCCGTCAGCCTTTTTACGGTATAACAATCATTGCTTTCGTGCAGTCATAGGGCACGAGAATTTTCTATGTTCCTGCATCTCAACCAATCATTAGTAGTCTCATCTTCACCACTGATAGTAGATTTATCTCCACCACTGAGCAGTAGCCTCATCTACACCATTCAGCAGTAACTGGCTGGAAGGAAAGACTTGTGATTAATGGTCAAACCTCAGAATGGTTAAACGTAGCAAGTGGCGTACCACAAAAATCAGTCTTAGGACCGGTTCTTTCTCATATATTATCTTGTTGAGGTAAAGGTGAAGATTTGTAGAGGATTTCAGAAAAGAAAAGCGAATGTTGGGGTGAAGAGAGTGGTGAGAGTAAGTGAGCTTGGGAAGAAGACTTGCGTGAGGAAGTACCGGGAGAGACTGAGTACAGAATGGAAAAAAGTGAGAACAAAGGACGAAAGGGTAGTGGAGGAGGAAGGGGATTTATTTAGGGAAGCAGTGATGGCTTGTGCAAAAGATGCTTCTAGCATGAAAAGCGTGGGAGGTGGACAGACTAGAAAGGGTATTGAGTGGTGGGATGAAGAAGCAAGATTTTTAGTGAAAGAAAAGAGAGAGGAATTTGGACAATTTTTGTAGGGAAATAATGCAAATATCTGGGAGATGTATAAAAGAAAGAGGCAGGAGGTCAAGAGAAAGGTGCAAGAGGCGGAAAATAGGGCTAATGAGATGTGGGGTGAGAGAGTATCATTAAACTTTAGGGAGAATTAAAAGATGTTTTGGAAGGAGGTAAATACAGTGCATAAGACAAGGGAACAAATAGGAGCATCAGTGAAGGGGGATAATGAGGAGGTGATAACAAGTAGTGGTGATGTGAAAAGGAGATGAAGTGAGTATTTTGAAGGTTTGTTGAATGTATTTGATGATAGAGTGGCAGAGATAGGTTTTTTGGTCGAGGTGGTGTGCAAAGTGAGAGGGTTAGGGAGAATGATTTGGTAAACAGAGAAGAGGTAGTAAAAGCTTTGCGGAAGATGAAAACCGGCAAGGCAGCGGGTTTGGATGGTATTGCAGTGGAATTTATTAAAAAAGGGGGTGACTGTATTTTTGACTGGTTGGTAAGGTTATCTAATATATGTATGACTCATGGTGAGGTGCCTGAGGATGGGTGGACTGCTTGCATAGTGCCATTGTACAAAGGCAAAGGGGATAAGAGTGAGTGCTCAAATTACATAGGTATATGTTTGTTGAGTATTCCTGGGAAATTATATGGAAGAGTATTAATTGAGAGGGTGAAGGCATGTACAAAGCATCAGATTTGGGAAGAGCAGTGTGGTTTCAGAAGTGGTAGAGGATGTGTGAATTAGGTGTTTGCTTTGAAAAATGTATATGAGAAATACTTAAAAAAGCAAATGGATTTGTATGTAGCATTTATGGATCTGGAGAAGGCCTATGACAGAGTTGATAGAGATGCTCTGTTGATGTTATTAAGAATATATGGTGTGGGAGCCAAGTTGTTAGAAGAAGTGAAGTTTTTATCGAGGATGTAAGGCATGTGTATGTGTGGGAAATGAGGAAAGTGATAGGTTCTCAGTGAATTAGAGATGCTCTGTGGAAGTTATTAAGAATATATAGTGTAGGAGGCAGGTTGTTAGAAGAAGTGAAGTTTTTATCGAGGATGTAAGGCATGTGTATGTGTAGGTAGAGAGGAAAGTGATAGGTTCTCAGTGAATGTTGGTTTGCGGAAGGGGTGCGTGATGTCTCCATGGTTGTTTAATTTGTTTATGGATGGGGTTGTTAGGAAGGTGAATGCAAGAGTCTTGAAAAGAGGGATAAGTATGTAATCTGTTTTGGATGAGAAAGCTTGGGAAGCGAGTCAGTTGTTGTTCACTGATGATACAGCGCTGGTGGATGATTCGGGTGAGAAACTGCAGAAGCTGGTGACTGAGTTTGCTAAATTGTGTGAAAGAAGAAAGCTGAGAGTAAATGTGAATAAAAGCTAGGTTATTAGGTACAGTAGGGTTCAGGGACAAGTCAACTGGGACGTAAGTTTTAATAGAGAAAAAAATGGAGGAAGTGAAGTGTTTTAGATATCTAGGAGCGGATTAGGCAGGTGATGGAACCATGAAAGCGGAAGTGAATCATAGGGTGGGTGAAAGGGAGAAAGTTCTGGTAGCGTTGAAAAATGTGTGGAACTCGAGAACTTTATCTTGGAAAGCAAAATTGGGTATGCTTGAAGAAATAGAAGTTCCACAAAAGGTATATGGTTGCGAGGCGTGGGCTATAGATAGAGTTGTGCGGAGCAGGGTGGATGTGCTGGAAATGAGATGTTTGAGGACAAGATGTGGTGTGAGGTGGTTTGATCGAGTGGGTAATAACAGGGTAAGAGAGATGTGTGGTAATAAAGAGTGTGGTTGAGAGAGCAGAAGAAAGTGTTTTGAAATGGTTTGGTCACATAGAGAGAATGAGTGAGGAAAGATTGACCAAGAGGATATATGTGTCAGAGGTGGAGGGAACGAGAAGTGGGAGACCAAATTGGAGGTGGAAAGATGGAGTGAAAAAGATTTTGAGTGATCGGGGCCTGAACATGCACGAGGGTGAAAGGCGTGCAAAGAATAGAGTGAATTGGAACGATGTGGTATATCGGGGTCGATGTGCTGTCAATGGATTGAACCAGTGAAGCGTCTGGGGTAAACTATGGAAAGTTCTGTAGGGCCTGGATGTGGAGAGAGCTGTGGTTACGGTGCATTATTACATGACAGGTAGAGACTGAGTGTAAACGAATGTGGCCTTTGTTGTTTTTTCTTAGCGCTACCTCGCACACATGAGGGGGAGGGGGTTTTTATATCATGTGTGGCGGGGTGGCGATGGGAATCAATAAAGGCAGACAGTATATATATATATATATATATATATATATATATATATATATATATATATATAAAGAGGGCAAATGAGAGTTGGGGTGAGAGAGTATCATTAAATTTTACAGAGAATAAAAAGATGTTTTGGAAGGAAGTGAATAAAGTGCGTAAGACAATGGAACAAAAGGGAACTTCAGTGAAGGGGGCTAATGGGGAGGTGATAACAAGTAGTGGTGATGCGAGAAGGAGATGGAATGAGTATTTTGAAGGTTTCTTGAATGTGTTTGATGATAGAGTGGCAGATATAGGGTGTTTTTGTCGAGGTGGTGTGCAAAGTGCGAGGGTTAGGGAAAATGATTTGATAAACAGACAAAAGCTTTGCGGAAGATGAAAGCCGGCAAGGCAGCGGGTTTGGATGGTATTGCAGTGGAATTTATAAAACAAGGGGGTGACTGTATTGTTGAGTGGTTGGTAAGATTATATAATGTATGTATGACTCATGGTGAGGTGCCTGAGGATTGGCGGAATGCTTGCATAGTGCCAATATACAAAGGCAAAGGGGGTAAAAGTGATTGCTCAAATTACAGAGGTATAAGTTTGTTGAGTATTCCTGGAAAATTATATGGGAGGGTATTGATTGTGAGGGTGGGGGCTTGTACAGAGCATCAGGTTGGGGAAGAGCAGTGTGGTTTCAGGAGTGGTAGAGGATGTGTGGATCAGGTGTTTGCTTTGAAGAATATATGTGAGAAATACTTAGAAAAGCAAATGGATTTGTATGTAGCATTTATGGATTTGGAGAAAGCATATAATAGAGTTGATAGAGCTGCTCTGTGGAAGGTATTAAGAATATATGGTGTGGGAGGCAAGTTGTTAGAAGCAGTGAAAAGTTTTATCGAGGATATAAGGCATGTGTACGTGTAGGAGGAGAGGAGAGTGATTGGACCTCAGTGAATGTAGGTTTCCGGCAGGGGTGTGTGATGTCTCCGCAGTTGTTTAATTTCTTTATGGATGGAGTTGTTAGGGAGGTGAATGCGAGAGTTTTGGAAAGCGGGGCAAGAATGCAGTCTGTTGTGGATGAGAGGGCTTGGGAAGTGAGTCAGTTGTCGTTCGCTGATGATACAGTGCTGGTGGCTGATTCGTGTGAGAAACTGCAGAATTTAGTGACTGAATGTGGTAAAGTGTGTGAAAGAAGAAGCTGAGAGTAAATGTGAATAAGAGCAAGGTTATTAGGTACAGTAGGGTTGAGGGTCAAGTCAATTGGGAGGTAAGTTTGAATGGAGAAAAACTGGAGATTGTGAAGTGTTTTAGATATCTGGGAGTGGATTTGGCAGCGGATGGAACCATGGAAGAGGAAGTGAATCATAGAGTGGGGGAGGGGACGAAATTTCTGGGAGCGTTGAAGAATGTGTGGAAGTCGAGAACATTATCTCGGAAAGCAAAAATGGGTACGTTTGAAGGAATAGTGGTTCCAACAATGTTATATGGTTGCGAGGCGTGGGCTATAGATAGAGTTGTGCAGAGGAGGGTGGATGTGCTGGAAATGAGATGTCTGAGGACATTATGTGGCGTGAGGTGGTTTGATCGAGTAAAAAATGGGAGGGTAAGAGAGATGTGTTGTAATAAAAAGAGTGTGGTTGAGAGAGCAGAAGAGTGTTTTTTGAGATGGTTTGGTCACATGGAGAGAATGATTGAGGAAAGATTGAGAAAGCGGATATGTGTGTCAGTGGTTGAGGGAACGAGGAGAAGTGTGAGTTCTAATGAACATTGTTCTTTGTTCATTAGAATTTGATATCTTACCCACTAAAGGGCTTGATAAAGAAACTAACCATTTTGACAATTTATGTGTGATGTAGCCTACTGAATTCATAATAGGTATTGCTGGAAAATTTTGTTTATGTGTTTTGATAAGTCCATACATATATGGCGATGGAGGGAACAAGGATGACAAACTTTTGATAAGAGAACCATTTCCTTTCGACAACAACTTCATTTCTTTATTGAAATGGGAATCAACTGCTTCTAGACGATTATTACTGAGTTTAGAATATGTTGTGTCAGCATTTAAAGGATCATTCATTTTTGATAAATAGTTAGTTTTGTCTAAAATCACAACAGTGTTAGCCTCATCTGCTTTAGTAATATGTATATCTCTTCTATTTTTAAGGTGTTAATAGCTCTTCTTATAAATCTTTCAGGGCAATTAGGTTCCACTGGTTTTGACAAACTGGCATACGCTAAACCCTTACAGATATTAATTTCATCATCAGTAAATTACTGTATTTCTCTAAATTAGTAAAAGCTTTTGTGTGACATCAACACAGCTGGCTTCCCTATTAGAGCACACAAGACTTAATCCATAGCCTAATGCACACAAGGAATCCTTATCTAGTTTTTAATCAGACAGGTTTATCACAAAACAAGGATTTGTGTTCTTAGTTCAGTCGCTGTTTTTAATAAGATGGTCCAATTTATAATTTAGTTTCATTTGCAGCCTATTGCGTTCATTCCTTGATCTATTATAGCAATAGTCCAACATCGGGTTCTTCTAATATGTCGATATTGCCATTTGAAAAGCACATTTCTTCTCTCTTGTAATACAAAAAGCCTCCTCCATTTCAATTTTCTTTAATTCA
>NC_092227.1:28792879-28837550 GCF_036320965.1 Panulirus ornatus
CATACATTAAATAACCTTACCAACCAGTCAACAATACAGTCACCCCCTTTTTTTAACAAATTCCACTGCAATACCATCCAAACCTGCTGCCTTGCCGGCTTTCATCCTCCGCAAAGCTTTTACTACCTCTTCTCTGTTTACCAAATCATTTTCCCTAACCCTCTCACTTTGCACACCACCTCGACCCAAACACCCTATATCTGCCACTCTGTCATCAGACACATTCAACAAACCTTCAAAATACTCATTCCATCTCCTTCTCACATCACCACTACTTGTTATCACCTCCCCATTTACGCCCTTTACTGAAGTTCCCATTTGCTCCCTTGTCTTACGCACCCTATTTACCTCCTTCCAGAACATCTTTTTATTCTCCCTAAAATTTACTGATAGTCTCTCACCCCAACTCTCATTTGCCCTTTTTTTCACCTCTTGCACCTTTCTCTTGACCTCCTGTCTCTTTCTTTTATACTTCTCCCACTCAATTGCATTTTTTCCCTGCAAAAATCGTCCAAATGCCTCTCTCTTCTCTTTCACTAATACTCTTACTTCTTCATCCCACCACTCACTACCCTTTCTAAACAGCCCACCTCCCACTCTTCTCATGCCACAAGCATCTTTTGCGCAATCCATCACTGATTCCCTAAATACATCCCATTCCTCCCCCACTCCCCTTACTTCCATTGTTCTCACCTTTTTCCATTCTGTACACAGTCTCTCCTGATACTTCTTCACACAGGTCTCCTTCCCAAGCTCACTTACTCTCACCACCTTCTTCACCACAACATTCACTCTTCTTTTCTGAAAACCCATACTAATCTTCACCTTAGCCTCCACAAGATAATGATCAGACATCCCTCCAGTTGCACCTCTCAGCACATTGACATCCAAAAGTCTCTCTTTCGCACGCCTGTCCATTAACACGTAATCCAATAACGCTCTCTGGCCATCTCTCCTACTTACATAAGTATACTTATGTATATCTCGCTTTTTAAACCAGGTATTCCCAATCATCAGTCCTTTTTCAGCACATAAATCTACAAGCTCTTCACCATTTCCATTTACAACACTGAACACCCCATGCATACCAATTATTCCCTCAACTGCCACATTACTCACCTTTGCATTCAAATCACCCATCACTATAACCCGGTCTCGTGCATTAAAACCGCTAACACACTCATTTAGCTGCTCCCAAAACACTTGCCTCTCATGTTCTTTCTTCTCATGCCCAGGTGCATATGCACCAATAATCACCCACCTCTCTCCATCAACTTTCAATTTTACCCATATTAATCGAGAATTTACTTTCTTACATTCTATGACATACTCCCACAACTCCTGTTTCAGGAGTATTGCTACTCCTTCCCTTGCTCTTGTCCTCTCACTAACCCCTGACTTCACTCCCCAGACATTTCCAAACCACTCTTCCCCTTTACCCTTGAGCTTCGTTTCACTCAGAGCCAAAACATCCAGGTTCCTTTCCTCAAACATACTACCTATCTCTCCTTTTTTCACATCTTGGTTACATCCACACACATTTAGGCACCCCACTCTGAGCCTTCGAGGAGGATGAGCACTCCCCGCGTGACTCCTTCTTCTGTTTCCCATTTTAGAAAGTTAATATATATATATATATATATATATATATATATATATATATATATATATATATATATATATATATATATATATATATATATATATATATATATATATATATATATATATATATATATATATATGTATATATATATATATATATATATATATATATATATATATATATATATATATATATATATATATATATATATATATATATATATATATATATATATATATATATATATATATATATGAGTTTGGTAAAGTGTGCGAAAGAAGAAAGTTAAGAGTAAATATGAATAAGAGCAAGGTTATTAGGTACAGTAGTGTTGAGGGTCAAGTCAATTGGGAGGTAAGTTTGAATGGAGAAAAACTGGAGGAAGTAAAGTGTTTTAGATATCTGGGAGTGGATCTGGCAGCGGATGGAACCATGGAAGCGGAAGTGAATCATAGGGTGGGGGAGGGGGCGAAAATCCTGGGAGCCTTGAAGAATGTGTGGAAGTTGAGAACATTATCTCGGAAAGCAAAAATGGCTATGTTTGAAGGAATAGTGGTTCCAACAATGTTGTATGTTTGCGAGGCGTGGGCAATGGATAGAGTTGTGCGCAGGAGGGTGGATGTGCTGGAAATGAGATGTTTGAGGACAATGTGTCGTGTGAGGTGGTTTGATCGAGTGAGTAATGTAAGGGTAAGAGAGATGTGTGGAAATAAAAAGAGCGTGTTTGAGAGAGCAGAAGAGGGTGTTTTGAAATGGTTTGGGCACATGGAGAGAATGAGTGAGGAAAGATTGACCAAGAGGATATATGTGTCGGAGGTGGAGGGAACGAGGAGAAATGGGAGACGAAATTGGAGGTGGAAAGATGGAGTGAGAAAGATTTTGTGTGATCGGGGCCTGAACATGCAGGAGGGTGAAAGGCGGACAAAGAATAGAGTGAATTGGATCGATGTGGTATACCGGGGTTGACGTGCTGTCAGTGGATTGAATTAGGGCATGTGAAGCGGGTGGGGTAAACCAGGGAAAGTTGTGTGGGGCCTGGATGTGGAAAGGGAGCTGTGGTTTCGGGCATTATTTCATGACAGCTGGAAACTGAGTGTGAACGGGTGGGGCCTTTGTTGTCTTTTCCCAGCGCTACCTCGCACACATGAGGGAGGAGGGGAATGGTATTCCATGTGTGGCGAGGTGGCGATGGGAATGAATAAAGGCAGACAGTGTGAATTGTGTGCATGGGTATATATGTATGTGTCTCTCTGTGTATATATATGTGTACATTGAGATGTATAGGTATGTATATATGCGTGTTTGGATGTGTATATATATACATTGTGTATGGGGGTGTGTTGGGCCATTTCTTTCGTCTGTTTCCTTGCGCTACCTCGCAAACGCGGGAGACAGCGACAAAGCAAAATAAATAAATATATGAATAATATATCAAAACGAGAGGGGAGGATATCCAGCCCCCCGCGGTGGCCTAGCGGTAGTATTCCCGCCTGTTACACAGGGTTCCCGGGTTCGATCCTGGCTGTTGGAGATTTCTATGTTCTATGAAGGTGCACGTTTCTATGCACTTTGTTCGTATTCATATACCTCCGCGTTGTACAGTTAGGTTCGGTAAAATGCTATCTGCTGGCTATGTGTGCCTGTTGGGAAATAACCGGTGTAGACCCCGTTGCTCACCAACGTGAGACGAAGGGTATTCGAGCACACAGTATTCGAATAGTTATTTCCTATTAGCTAGGCCCATAGCCTAGCGGTAGAATTTCCCGCCTGTTACATAGGTGTCCCTGGTTCGATCCTGGCTGTTGGAGGTTTGTATGTTCTATGAAGGTGCACGTTTCTATGCGCTTTGTTCGTATTCATATAATTCTGCGTTGTACAGTTAGATTCGGTGAAATGCTACCTGCTGGCTATGTGCGCCTGTTGAGAAATAACCGGTGTAGACCGCGTTGCTCACAAACGTGAGACGAAGGGTATTCGAGTACATAGTCTTCGAATCGGTATTTCCCATTACCCAGGCCCATAGCCTCCTGGTAGCATTCCCGCCTGTTACACAGGGGTCCCGGGTTCGATCCTGGTTGTTGGAGGTTTCTATGTTCTATGAAGGTGCGCGTTTCTATGCACTTTGTTCTTATTCATATACCTCCAGGATGTACAGTTACTTTCGGTAAAATGCTATCTGCTGGCTATGTGCGCCTGTTGAGAAATAACCGGTGTATATCCCGTTGCTCACCATTGTGAGACGACGGGTATTCGAGTACATAGTATTCCAATAATTATTTCCTATTAGCCAGGCTCATAGCCTTGCGGTAGCATTCCCGCCTGTTACACAAGGGTTCCGGTTTCGATCCTGGGTGTTGGAGGTTTGTATGCTCTATGAAGGTGCGCGTTTCTATGTACGTTGTTCGTATATATATATATATATATATATATATATATATATATATATATATATATATATATATATATATATTGGAAAGGATGACAATTTTGCGCGTGAAACACGATAAGTTCCCAAGTGCACTTTCACGAAATAATCACATCATCAGGGGAGACACAAGAGAGAAATGTAAGTCAGTTGATATACATTGAAGAGACGAAGCTAGGATGCCATTTGGTAAACATATGATTGTCCAAAACATACAACGAGCTTTCATAAACTTATCATTATACAATTTTTAACAATAATAAAGTTATCTAATTTGTATAGACCATCACTAATATTATGATCATAATTCTTTGCGTATTCGATAATAGAAGATTCAATGATATTTCTCTTGGTAATATAGTTAGAGTTAATAACTGAGATGGCATTACTCCAGTCAATACAATGATCATAGTTTTTAACATGATTGAACAAGGCATTTGATTCTTGTCCCGTTCTTGTACTATATTTATGTTGCTTAAGTCTAACAGGAAGATCCTTACCAGTCTCACCAACATAAAATTTAGCACAATTTTCACAAGGCACTTTATAGATGCATCCAAGAGAATTTTCTGGGGAATTCCTGATTAAGATATTCTTTATAGTATTATTGTTACTAAAGGCAACATTTACATTGGGAAGTGAAGTGAAATTATTATTGAATGGGACAACTAAAAGATTCTTGGTGTCAATGGTAGGTTTGGGCTCAACTCTATAAAATGATTTCTTTGCTAACTTAAGGGATTTATCAATGAAAGGTCTAGGGTACTTAAACGTAGATCCAATAGAATATATCTTCTCAGACTCATCATCAATAAACTCTGGACTGCAAATACGTAATACCCTAAAGAACATAGATTGAAATGATGATAATTTAAGTCTATCATGTTGAGATGAGTAATAATGGATATATGAACATACATTCGTTGGTTTTCTGTATATGCTAAAGTTAGACTTGTTTCCTTGCCTATGAATCATGCAATCTAAAAATGTTAACATACCATTATTTTCATTTTCTACAGTAAATTTGATGGAATATACAAAATTGTTAAGTAAGGGGAGAATTATTTGTAAACCTTCTTTTGTTGTCCAAACACAAAGAACATCATCCACATACCTAAACGAAATTCCATTAGAAGGTAAGATAACCTTTAGTAATTTTGTTTCAAAAAATTCCATATAAAGATTACTTAGTACAGGTGAAAGAGGGTTACCCATTGCCATAAAAAAGTTTCTAGCATAATAATTTCCATTGAATTGAAATACACAGTTTTTGATACACAATTTTATCAGTTCAATAAAAACAGACTTTGAAACAGGTAAATGAACATCATCTAAGGCATGAAATAAATATTCTAAAAGGTCATCAACTGGAACTTTAGTGAAAAGTGAGGAAACATCAAAGCTAACTACTTTGAAATCAAAATTAACGTTGATATTGTTTAGCTTGTTGACTAAATCTACATTGCTCATAATATTAGAAGTTGATACTTTACCCACTAAAGGGCTTAATAAAGAAACTATTCTAGTGGATCTAAGTTAAAGTGCCCTAGATCATTCATTGATAAATCCCTTAAGTTAGCAAAGAAATCATTTTATAGAGTTGAGCCTAAACCTCCCATTGACACCAAGAATCTTTTAGTTCTCCCTATTAATAATAATTTCATTTTACTTCCCATGTTGCTGAGATTCTTTAATGTAAATGATGGGTTTAGCAACAATAATACTATAAAGAATATCTTAATCAGGAATTCACCAGAAAATTCTCTTGGATGCATCTATAAAGTGCCTTGTGGAAATTGCTCGAAATTCTATGTTGGTGAGACTGGTAAGTATCTTTCTGTTAAACTTAAGCAACATAAATATAGTATAAGAACGGGACAAGAATCAAATGCCTTGTTTAAGCACGTTAAAAGCTATGATCATTGTATTGACTGGAGTAATGCCATCTTAGTTATTAACTTTATTACCAAGAGAAATATCATTGAATCTTCTATTATCATATACACAAAGAATTATAATCTTAATATTAGTGATGTTCTATGCAAATTAGATAACTTTATTGATGATAAAATTTGAAAAATGATAAGTTTATGAAAGCTCGTTGTATGTTTTGGACAATTACATGTTTACCAGATGGCGTTCTAGCTTCGTCTCTTTGATGTATAACAACTGGCATATTTCTCTTTTGTGTCTCACCTAATGATGTGATTATTACACGAAATTGCACATGGGAACTTATCGTATTTCATTTTCCAATGCACTCATAAGAATATCCTGATAACGCTTGAGAGGTGGGAAGATTAAAAAGGGTAGTGAGTAGTGGGATGAAGAGTAAAATTATTAGTGAAAGAGAAGAGAGAGGCATTTGGACCATTTTTGCTGGGAAATAATGCAAATGAGTGGGAGATGTATAAAAGAAAGAGGCAAGAGGTCAAGAGAAAGGCGCAAAAGGTAAAAAAGAGGGCAAATGAGAGTTTGGATGAGAGAGTATCATTAGATTTTAGGGAGAATATAAAGATGTTCTGGAAGGAGGTAAACAAAAAGCCTAAGACAAGGGAACAAATGGGAATTTCAGTGAAAGGGGCTAATGGGGAGGTGATAACAAGTAGTGGTGATGTAAGAAGGAGATGAAGTGAGTACCTTGAAGGTTTTCTGAATGTGTTTGATGATAGAGTGGCAGATATAGGGTATTTTGGTCGAGGTGGTATGCAAAGTGAGAGGGTTAGGGAAAATGATTTCGTAACCAGAGAAGAGGTAGTAAAAGCTTAGAATACTTAGTAAAAGCTTAAAATACTTAGAAAAGCAAATGGATTTGTATGTAGCATTTATGGATCTGGAGAAGACATATGACAGACTTAATAGAGATGCTCTGTGGAAAGTATTAAGAATATATGGTGAGAGAGGCAAGTTGCTAGAAGCAGTGAAAAGTTTTTATCGAGGATGTAAGCATGTGTACGTGTAGGAAGAGAGGAAAGTGATTGGTTCTCAGTGAATGTAGGTTTGCGGCAGGGGTGTGTGATGTCTCCATGGTTGTTTGATTTGTTTATGGATGGAGTTGTTAGGGAGGTGAATGCAAGAGTTTTGGAAAGAGGGGCAAGAATGCAGTCAGTTGTGGATGAGAGAGCTTGGGAAGTGAGTCAGTTGATGTTCGCTGATGATACAGCGCTGGTAGTTGAATCATGTGAGAAACTGAAGAAGCTGGTGACTGAGATTGCTAAAGTGTGTGAAAGAAGAAAGCTGAGAGTAAATGTGAATAAGAGCAAGGTTATTAGGTACAGTAGGGTTGAGGGACAAGTCAATTGGGAGGGAAGTTTGAATGGAGAGAAACTGGAGGAAGTGAAGTGTTTTAGATATCTGGGAGTGGATTTGGTAGTGGATGGAACCATGGAAGCGGAAGTGAATCATGTGTGAGGGGGAAGTGAGGGGGACGGGGCGCAAATTTTGGGAGCCTTGAAGAATGTGTGGAAATCGAGAATACCATTTTGGAAAGCAAATATTGGTATGTTTCAAGGAATAGTAGTTAAAAGAATGTTACATGGTTGCGAGGCGTGCGCTATGGATAGAGTTGTGCGCAGAAGGATGGATGTGTTGGAAATGAGATGTTTGAGGACAATATGTGGTATTAGGTGGTTCGATCGAGTATGTAATGTAAGGGTAAGAGAGATGTGTGGTAATAAAAAGAGTGTGGTTGAGAGAGCAGAAGAGGGTGTTTTGAAATGGTTTGATCACATGGACAGAATGAGTAAGGAAAGATTGACCAAGAGGATATATGTGTCAGAGGTGGAGGGAAGGAGAAGTGGGAGACCAAATTGGAGGTAGAAAGATGGAGTGAAAGAGATTTTGAGTGATCGGGCCCTGAACATACAGGAGGGTGAAAGGCGTGCAAGGAATAGAGTGAATTGGAACGATGAGGTATATTGGGGTCGACGTGCTGTCAATGGATTGAACCAGGGCATGTGAAGCGTCTAGGGTAAACCAGGGAAAGTTGTGTGGGGCCTGGATGTGGAAAGGAAGCTGTGGTTTCGGTACATTATTACATGACAGCTGGAGAGTGAGTGTGAACGAATGTGGCCTTTGTTGCCTTTTCCTATCGCTACCTCACGCACATGTGGAAGGAGGGGGTTGTTATTTCATGTGGAGAGGTGGCGATGTGAATGAAAAAAGACAGACAGTATGAATTATATACATGTATATATATGTAAATGTCTGTGTCTATATATATGTATATATTGACACGTATATATATGTATATGTGCGTGTGTGGACGTATGTATATACATGTGTATGTGGGAGGGTTGCGCCATTCGTTCGACTGTTTCCTTGCGCTTCCTCGCTAAAGCGGGAGACAGCGACAGAGCGAGATAGAATATATAAATAAATGAATATATATATATATATATATATATATATATATATATATATATATATATATATATATATATATATATATATATATATATATATATATATATATATATATATATATATATATATATATATATATATATATATATATATATATATATATATATATATATATATATATATATATATATATATATATATATATATATATATATATATATATATATATATATATATATATATATATATATATATATATATATATATATATATATATATATATATATATATATATATATATATATATATATATATATATATATATATATATATATATATATATATGCATATATATATATATATATATATATATATATATATACATATATATATATATATATATATATATATATATATATATATATATATATATATATATATATATATATATATATATATATATATATATATATATATATATACATATTTTTTTTTTTTTCTTTTTTTTGCTTTGTCGCTGTCTCCCGCGTTTGCGAGATAGCGCAAGGAGACAGACGAAAGAAATGGCTCAACCCACCCCCATACACATGTATATACATACATCCACACACGGAAATATACATACCTGCACAGCTTTCCATGGTTTACCCCAGACGCTTCACATGCCCTGATTCAATCCACTGACAGCACGTCAACCCCAGTATACCACATCGATCCAATTCACTCTATTCCTTGCCCTCCTTTCACCCTCCTGCATGTTCAGGCCCCGATCACACAAAATCTTTTTCACTCCATCTTTCCACCTCCAATATATATATATATATATATATATATATATATATATATATATATATATATATATATATATATATATATATATATATATATATATATATATATATATATATATATATATATATATATGTATATATTGGTTTTTGCTGTGTTGTGAATGCAAGGGATTTGAAAAAGAAGGGCAAGTATGCAGTCTGTTGTGGATGAGAGAGCTTTGGAAGTGAGTCAGTTGTTGTTCGCCGATGATACAGCGCTGGTGGCTGATTCATGTGAGAAACTGCATAAGCTAGTGATTGAGTTTGGTAAAGTATCCGAAAGAAGAAAAATGAGAGTAAATGTGAATAAGAACAAGGTTATTAGATACAGTAGGGTTGAGGGATACGTCAATTGGGAGGTAAGGTTAAATGAAAAAACATATATATATGTATATATATATATATATATATATATATATATATATATATATATATATATATATATATATATATATATATATATATATATATATATATATATATATATATATCCTAGCGGTTAGCATGCCTGCCTCTTGCACAAGGGGTCCCAGGTTCGATCCTGGCTGATGGAGCTTTGTATGTTCTATGAAGGTGCGCGTTCATATACACTTTATTCGTATTCATATAACTCCGCGTTGTACAGTCAGGTTCGGTAAAACGCTATCAGCTGGCTATGTGTTCTGTTCGGAAACAAACGATAGACCCCGTTGCTCACCATAGTGAGACGAAGGGTATTCGAGTACTTAGTATTTCGAATAGTTGTTTCCTATTATACAGTCCCTTAGCCTAGCGGTTAGCATGCCTGCCTCTTGCACAAGGGGTCCCAGGTTCGATCCTGGCTGATGGAGCTTTGTATGTATATATATATATATATATTATTTATATTTTAATTATTTTCCTTTGTCACTGTCTCCCGCGCTAGCGAGGTAGGGCAAGGAAACACGAAAGAAATGGCTCAACCCACCCACATACACATGTATATACATACACGTCCACTCTTGCAAATATACATACCTATACATCTTAATGTACACATATATATACACACACAGACATATACATATATACATATGTACATAATTCATAATGTCTGCCTTTATTCATTCCCATCGCCACCGCGCCAGACATGGAATAACATGTGTGCGGGGTAGCGCTAGGAAAAGACAACAAAGGCCCCATTCGTTCACACTCAGTCTCTAGCTGTCATGTAATAATGCACCAAAACCACAGCTCCCTTTCCACATCCAGGCCCCACACAACTTTCCATTGTTTACACCAGACGCTTCACATGCCCTGGTTCAATCCATTGACAGCACGTCCACCCGGTATACCACATAGTTCCAATTCACTCTATTCCTTGCACGCCTTTCACCCTACTGCAGGTTCAGACCCCAGTCACTCAAAATCTTTTTCACTCCATCTTTCCACCTCCAATTTGGTCTCCAACTTCTCCTCGTTCCCTCCATCCCTGACACATATATCCTCTTGGTCAATCTTTCCTCACTCATTCTCTCCATGTGACCAAACCTTTTTAAAACACTCTCTTCTGCTCTCTCAACCATACTCTTTTTATTTCCACACATCCCTCTCACCCTTACATTACTCACTCGATCAACCCACCTAACACCACATATTGTCCTCAAACTTCTCATTTCCAGCAAATCCAACCTCTTGCGCACAACTCTATCCATAGCCCACGCCTTGCAACCGTACAACATTGTTGGAACCACTACTCCTTCAAACATACCCATTTTTGCTTTCCGAGATAATGTTCTCGACATCCAAACATTCTTCAAGACTCCCAGAATTTTCGCCCACTCCCCCACTCTATGATTCACTTCCGCTTCCATGGTTCCATTCGCTGCCAGATCCACTCCCAGATATCTAAAACACTTTACTTCCTCCAGTTTTTCTCCACTCAAACTTACCTCTCTATTGACTTGACCCTCAACCCTACTGTACCTAATAACCTTGCTCTTGTTTACGTTTACTCTTAACGTTCTTTCACACACTTTACCAAACTCAGTCACCAGCTTCTACAGTTTCTCACATGAATCAGCCACCGGCGCTGTATCATCAGCGAACAACAACTGACTCACTTCCCAAGCTCTCTCATCCACAACAGACTGCATACTTGATTTAATGATACTCTCTCAACCCAACTCTCATTTGCCCTCATTTTCACCTCTTGGACCTTTCTCTTGACCTCCTGCCTCTTTCTTTTATACATCTCCCTCTCATTTGCCTTTTTTCCCTGAAAAAATCGTCCAAATGCCTCTCTCTTCTCTTTCACTAATAATCGTACTTCCTTAACCCACCACTCGCTACCCTTTCTAATCAACCCACCTCCCACGCTTTTCATGCCACAAGCATCTTTAGCGCAAGCCATCACTGCTTCCCTAAATACATCCCATTCCTCCTCCACTCCCCTTACCTCCTTTGTTCTACATTTTTCCATTCTGTCTGTACTCAGGTTCTCCTGGTACTTCCTCACACAAGTCTCCTTCCCAAGCTCACTTACTCTCACCACAATCTTCACCTCAACATTCTCTCTTCTTTTCTGAAAACCTCTACAAATCTTCACCTTCGCCTCCAGAATATAATGATCAGACATCCCTCTAGCTGCACCTCTCAGCACATTAACATCCAAAAGTCTCTCGCGCGCCTATCAATTAACAGAAACCAGAAACCCTTCCCTCCTTCTATTTTGACTTTCTAAAAGGGGAAACAGAAGAAGGAGTCACGCGGGGAGTGCTCATCCTCCTCGAAGCTCAGATTGGGGTGTCTAAATGTGTGGGGATGTAACCAAGATGAGAAAAAAGGCGACATAGGTAGTTTGTTTGAGGAAAGGAACTTAGATGTTTTGGCTTTAAGTGAAACGAAGCTCAAGGGGAAAGGGGAAGAGTGGTTTGGGAATATCTTGGGAGTAAAGTCAGTGGTTAGTGAGAGGACAAGAGCAAGGTAAGGAGTAGCACTACTGAAACAGGAGTGGTGGGAGTATGTGATAGAGTGTAAGAAAGTAAATTCTAGATTGATATGGGCAAAACTGAAAGTTGATGGAGAGAGATGGGTGATTATTGCTGCATATGCACCTGGGTATGAGAAGAAAGATCATGAGAGGCAAGTGTTTTGGGAGCAGCTGAATGATTGTGTTAGTGATTTTGATGCACAAGACCGGGTTACAGTGATGGGTGATTTGAATGCAAAGGTGAGTAATGTGGCAGTTTAGGGAATAATTGGTATACACGGGGTGTTCGGTGTAGTAAATGGAAATGGTGAAGAGCTTGTGGATTTGTGTGCTGAGAAAGGACTGGTGATTGGGAATACCTGATTTAAAAAGCGTGATATACATAAGTATACGTATGTAAGTAGGAAAGATGGCCAGAGAGCGTTATTGGATATATATATATATATATATATATATATATATATATATATATATATATATATATATATATATATATATATATATATATATATATATATATATATATATATATATATATATATATATATATATATATATATTTTTTTTTTTTTTTTTTTTTTTATACTTTGTCGCTGTCTCCAGCGTTTGCGAGGTAGCGCAAGGAAACAGACGAAAGAAATGGCCCAACCCCCCCCCCCCCATACACATGTATATACATACGTCCACACACGCAAATATACATACCTACACAGCTTTCCATGGTTTACCCCAGACGCTTAACATCCCTTGATTCAATCCACTGACAGCACGTCAACCCCGGTATACCACATAGCTTCAATTCACTCTATTCCTTGCCCTCCTTTCACCCTCCTGCATGTTCAGGCCCCGATCACACAAAATCTTTTTCACTCCATCTTTCCACCTCCAATTTGGTCTCCCTCTTCTCCTCGTTCCCTCCACCTCCGACACATATATCCTCTTGGTCAATCTTTCCTCATTCTCTCCATGTGCCCAAACCACTTCAAAACACCCTCTTCTGCTCTCTCAACCACGCTCTTTTTATTTCCACACATCTCTCTTACCCTTACGTTACTCACTCGATCAAACCACCTCACACCACACATTGTCCTCAAACATCTCATTTCCAGCACATCCATCCTCCTGCGCACAACTCTATCCATAGCCCACGCCTCGCAACCATACAACATTGTTGGAACCACTATTCCTTCAAACATACCCATTTTTGCTTTCCGAGATAATGTTCTCGACTTCCACACATTCTTCAAAGCCCCCAGAATTTTCGCCCCCTCCCCCACCCTATGATCCACTTCCGCTTCCATGGTTCCATCCGCTGCCAGATCCACTCCCAGATATCTAAAACACTTCACTTCCTCCAGTTTTTCTCCATTCAAACTCACCTCCCAATTGACTTGACCCTCAACCTTAATGTACCTAATAACCTTGCTCTTATTCACATTTACTCTTAACTTTCTTCTTCCACAAACTTTACCAAACTCAGTCACCAGCTTCTGCAATTTCTCACATGAATCAGCCACCAGCGCTGTATCATCAGCGAACAACAACTGACTCACTTCCCAAGTTCTCTCATCCCCAACAGACTTCATACTTGTCCCTCTTTCCAAAACTCTTGCATTTACCTCCCTAACAACCCCATCCATAAACAAATTAAACAATCATGGAGACATCACACACCCCTGCCGCAAACCTACATTCACTGAGAACCAATCACTTTCCTCTCTTCCTACACGTACACATGCCTTACATCCTCGATAAAAACTTTTCACTGCTTCTAACAACTTTCCTCCCACACCATATGTTCTTAATACCTTCCACAGAGCATCTCTATCAACTCTATCATATGCCTTCTCTCTCTCTCTCTCTCTCTCTCTCTCTCTCTCTCTCTCTCTCTCTCTCTCTCTCTCTCTCTCTCTCTCTCTCTCTCTCTCTCTCTCTCTCTCTCTCTCTCTCTCTCTCTCTCTCTATATATATATATATATATATATATATATATATATATATATATATTTTTTTTTTTTTTTTTTTTTTTTTTTTTTATACTTTGTCGCTGTCTCCCGCGTTTGCGAGGTAGCGCAAGGAAACAGACGAAAGAAATGGCCCAACCCCCCCCCCCATACACATGTACATACACACGTCCAGACACGCAAATATACATACCTACACAGCTTTCCATGGTTTACCCCAGACGCTTCACATGCCTTGCTTCAATCCACTGACAGCACGTCAACCCCTGTATACCACATGACTCCAATTCACTCTATTTCTTGCCCTCCTTTCACCCTCCTGCATGTTCAGGCCCCGATCACACAAAATCTTTTTCACTCCATCTTTCCACCTCCAATTTGGTCTCCCTCTTCTCCTCGTTCCCTCCACCTCCGACACATATATCCTCTTGGTCAATCTCTCCTCACTCATTCTCTCCATGTGCCCAAACCATTTCAAAACACCCTCTTCTGCTCTCTCGACCACGCTCTTTTTATTTCCACACATCTCTCTTACCCTTACGTTACTTACTCGATCAAACCACCTCACACCACACATTGTCCTCAAACATCTCATTTCCAGCACATCCATCCTCCTGCGCACATCTCTATCCATAGCCCACGCCTCGCAACCATACAGCATTGTTGGAACCACTATTCCCTCAAACATACCCATTTTTGCTTTCCGAGATAATGTTCTCGACTTCCACACATTTTTCAAGGCTCCCAAAATTTTCGCCCCCTCCCCCACCCTATGATCCACTTCCGCTTCCATGGTTCCATCCGCTGACAGATCCACTCCCAGATATCTAAAACACTTCACTTCCTCCAGTTTTTCTCCATTCAAACTCACCTCCCAATTGACTTGACCCTCACCCCTACTGTACCTAATAACCTTGCTCTTATTCACATTTACTCTCAACTTTCTTCTTCCACACACTTTACCAAACTCAGTCACCAGCTTCTGCAGTTTCTCACATGAATCAGCCACCAGCGCTGTATCATCAGCGAACAACAATTGACTCACTTCCCAAGCTCTCTCATCCCCAACAGACTTCATACTTGCCCCTCTTTCCAGGACTCTTGCATTTACCTCCTTTACAACCCCATCCATAAACAAATTAAACAACCATGGAGACATCACACACCCCTGCCGCAAACCTACATTCACTGAGAACCAATCACTTTCCTCTCTTCCTACACGTACACATGCCTTACATCCTCGATAAAAACTTTTCACTGCTTCTAACAACTTGCCTCCCACACCATATATTCTTAATACCTTCCACAGAGCATCTCTATCAACTCTATCATATGCCTTCTCCAGATCCATAAATGCTACATACAAATCCATTTGCTTTTCTAAGTATTTCTCACATACATTCTTCAAAGCAAACACCTGATCCACACATCCTCTACCACTTCTGAAACCGCACTGCTCTTCCCCAATCTGATGCTCTGTACATGCCTTCACCCTCTCAATCAATACCCTCCCATATAATTTACCAGGAATACTCAACAAACTTATACCTCTGTAATTTGAGCACTCACTCTTATCCCCTTTGCCTTTGTACAATGGCACTATGCACGCATTCCGCCAATCCTCAGGCACCTCACCATGAGTCATACATACATTAAATAACCTTACCAACCAGTCAACAATACAGTCACCCCCTTTCTTAATAAATTCCACTGCAATACCATCCAAACCTGCTGCCTTGCCGGCTTTCATCTTCCGCAAAGCTTTTACTACCTCCTCTCTGTTTACCAAATCATTTTCCCTAACCCTCTCACTTTGCACACCACCTCGACCAAAACACCCTATATCTGCCACTCTGTCATCAGACACATTCAACAAACCTTCAAAATACTCATTCCATCTCCTTCTCACATCACCGCTACTTGTTATCACCTCCCCATTTACGCCCTTCACTGAAGTTCCCATTTGCTCCCTTGTCTTACGCACCCTATTTACCTCCTTCCAGAACATCTTTTTATTCTCCCTAAAATTTACTGATAGTCTCTCACCCCAACTCTCATTTGCCCTTTTTTTCACCTCTTGCACCTTTCTCTTGACCTCCTGTCTCTTTCTTTTATACTTCTCCCACTCAATTGCATTTTTTCCCTGCAAAAATCGTCCAAATGCCTCTCTCTTCTCTTTCACTAATACTCTTACTTCTTCATCCCACCACTCACTACCCTTTCTAAACAGCCCACCTCCCACTCTTCTCATGCCACAAGCATCTTTTGCGCAATCCATCACTGATTCCCTAAATACATCCCATTCCTCCCCGACTCCCCTTACTTCCATTGTTCTCACCTTTTTCCATTCTGTACACAGTCTCTCCTGGTACTTCCCCACACAGGTCTCCTTCCCAAGCTCACTTACTCTCACCACCTTCTTCACCCCAACATTCACTCCTCTTTTCTGAAAACCCATACTAATCTTCACCTTAGCCTCCACAAGATAATGATCAGACATACCTCCAGTTGCACCTCTCAGCACATTAACATCCAAAAGTCTCTCTTTCGCACGCCTGTCAATTAACACGTAATCCAATAACGCTCTCTGGCCATCTCTCCTACTTACATAAGTATACTTATGTATATCTCGCTTTTTAAACCAGGTATTCCCAATCATCAGTCCTTTTTCAGCACATAAATCTACAAGCTCTTCACCATTTCCATTTACAACACTGAACACCCCATGCATACCAATTATTCCCTCAACTGCCACATTACTCACCTTTGCATTCAAATCACCCATCACTATAACCCGGTCTCGTGCATCAAAACCGCTAACACACTCATTTAGCTGCTCCCAAAACACTTGCCTCTCATGATCTTTCTTCTCATGCCCAGGTGCATATGCACCAATAATCACCCACCTCTCTCCATCAACTTTCAATTTTACCCATATTAATCGAGAATTTACTTTCTTACATTCTATCACATACTCCCACAACTCCTGTTTCAGGAGTATTGCTACTCCTTCCCTTGCTCTTGTCCTCTCACTAACCCCTGACTTCACTCCCCAGACATTTCCAAACCACTCTTCCCCTTTACCCTTGAGCTTCGTTTCACTCAGAGCCAAAACATCCAGGTTCCTTTCCTCAAACATACTACCTATCTCTCCTTTTTTCACATCTTGGTTACATCCACACACATTTAGGCACCCCACTCTGAGCCTTCGAGGAGGATGATCACTCCCCGCGTGACTCCTTCTTCTGTTTCCCATTTTAGAAAGTTAATACAAGGAGGGGAGGATTTCCGGCCCCCCGCTCCCGTCCCCTCTAGTCGCTTTCTACGACACGCGAGGAATACGTGGGAAGTATTCTTTCACCCCTATCCCCAGGGATAATATACATATATATATACATATACACACACACACACACACACACACATATGCACATACACACACACACACACACATACATATATATACATATGAAAAATGTAAGAACAATTTAGAAACAAACTTTTAGCTTGAAATGAATGAAAAAAAAAAAAAATGAATGTCACATAATGGTTCAACCTCTGGCTATGGAAAAGGAAATGTACAATTTATTCACACAAACGTCAATAGCAGTTCTCATCAATTTCACCACTGTGTCAATAAGCTTCAATGTCTAAGCTACATTTTTCTCCAACTTCACTATTTTCTTGTCAAAAACACCATGCATGAAAACTATCACTCCATTAACACAACTATAAACATTTACTTCCCCTTTAAAGTTCTGGGGAAGTCTGTCTCGATACACTGCGGCGAGGCGACGCGACGCTGACACAATCACTGTCACAATATCCCTTCTGCCTCCTCAAGTCAATCTCTCAGCCACAGTGCAGGCCTTCATCGTCGAAATCGGTCTTCTTCCTCATATATATATATATATATATATATATATATGTTGAATGTGTTTGATGATAGAGTGGTAGATATAGGGTGTTTTGGTCGAGGTGGTGTGCAAAGTGAGAGGGTTAGGGAAAATGATTTGGTAAACAGAGAAGAGGTAGTGAAAGCTTTGCGGAAGATGAAAGCCGGCAAGGCAGCAGGTTTGGATGGTATTGCAGTGGAATTTATTAAAAAAGGGGATACTGTATTGTTGACTGGTTGGTAAGGTTATTTAATGTATGTATGACTCATGGTGAGGTGCCTGAGGATTGGCGGAATGCGTCCATAGTGCCATTGTACAAAGGCAAAGGGGATAAGAGTGAGTGCTCAAATTAAAGAGGTATAAGTTTGTTGAGTATTCCTGGTAAATTATATGGGAGGGTATTGATTGAGAGGGTGAAGGCATGTACAGAGCATCAGATTGGGGAAGAGCAGTGTGGTTTCAGAAGTGGTAGAGGATGTGTGGATCAGGTGTTTGCTTTGAAGAATGTATGTGAGAAATACTTAGAAAAGCAAATGGATTTGTATGTAGCATTTATGGATCTGGAGAAGGCATATGATAGAGTTGATAGAGATGCTCTCTGGAAGGTATTAAGAATATATGGTGAGGGAGGAAAGTTGTTAGAAGCAGTGAAAAGTTTTTATCGAGGATGTAAGGCATGTGTACGTGTAGGAAGAGAGGAAAGTGATTGGTTCTCAGTGAATGTAGGTTTGAGGCAGGGGTGTGTGATGTCTCCATGGTTGTTTAATTTGTTTATGGATGGGGTTGTTAGGGAGGTAAATGCAAGAGTTTTGGAAAGAGGGGCAAGTATGAAGTCTATTGGGGATGAGAGAGCTTGGGAAGTGAGTCAGTTGTTGTTCGCTGATGATACAGCGCTGGTGGCTGATTCATGTGAGAAACTGCAGAAGCTGGTGACTGAGTTTGGTAAAGTGTGTGGAAGAAGAAAGTTAAGAGTAAATGTGAATAAGAGCAAGGTTATTAGGTACAGTAGGGTTGAGGGTCAAGTCAATTGGGAGGTGAGTTTGAATGGAGAAAAACTGGAGGAAGTGAAGTGTTTTAGATATCTGGGAGTGGATCTGGCAGCGGATGGAACCATGGAAGCGGAAGTGGATCATAGGGTGGGGGAGGGGGCGAAAATTCTGGGAGCCTTGAAGAATGTGTGGAAGTCGAGAACATTATCTCGGAGAGCAAAAATGGGTATGTTTGAAGGAATAGTGGTTCCAACAATGTTGTATGGTTGCGAGGCGTAGGCTATGGATAGAGTTGTGCGCAGGAGGATGGATGTGCTGGAAATGAGATGTGTGAGGACAATGTGTGGTGTGAGGTGGTTTGATCGAGTGAGTAACGTAAGGGTAAGAGAGATGTGTGGAAATAAAAAGAGCGTGGTTGAGAGAGCAGAAGAGGGTGTTTTGAAGTGGTTTGGGCACATGGAGAGAATGAGTGAGGAAAGATTGACCAAGAGGATATATGTGTCGTAGGTGGAGGGAACGATGAGAAGAGGGAGACCAAATTGGAGGTGGAAAGATGGAGTGAAAAAGATTTTGTGTGATCGGGGCCTGAACATGCAGGAGGGTGAAAGGAGGGCAAGAAATAGAGTGAATTGGAGCGATGTGGTATACCGGGGTTGACGTGCTGTCAGTGGATTGAATCAAGGCATGTGAAGCGTCTGGGGTAAACCATGGAAAGCTGTGTAGGTATGTATATTTGCGTGTGTGGACGTATGTATATACATGTGTATGGGGGGGGGGTTGGGCCATTTCTTTCGTCTGTTTCCTTGCGCTACCTCGCAAACGCGGGAGACAGCAACAAAGTATAATAAATAATAAAAATAAAATATATATATATATATATATATATATATATATATATATATATATATATATATATATATACATATATATATATATTATCCCTGGGGATAGGGGAGAAGAAAATACTTCCCACGTATTCCCTGCGTGTCGTAGAAGGCAACTAAAAGGGGAGGAAGCGGGTGGCTGGAATCCTCCCCTTTCCTTTTTTTTTTTGATTTTCTAGAAGAAGGAACATATAAGAGAGCCAGGTGAGGATATTCCCTCATAGGCCAGCCCTCTGTTCTTAACACTACCCCGCTAACGCGGCAAATGGCGAACAGTATGAAAGAAAGATATATATATATATATATATATATATATATATATATATATATATATATATATATATATATATATATATATATATATATATATATATCACACTCTATCACATCATGTGATAGAGTGTAAGAAAGTAAATTCTCGATTAATATGGGTAAAACTGAAAGTTGATGGAGAGAGGTGGATGATTATTTGTGCATATGCACCTGGGCATGAGAAGAAAGATCAAGAGAGGCAAGTGTTTTGGGAGCAGCTGAATGAGTGTGTTAGTGGTTTTGATGCACGAGACCGGGTTATAGTGATGGGTGATTTGAATGCAAAGGTGAGTAATGTGGCAGTTGAGGGAATAATTGGTATACATGGGGTGTTCAGTGTTGTAAAGGGAAATGGTGAAGAGCTTGTAGATTTATGTGCTGAAAAAGGACTGATGATTGGGAATACCTGGTTTAAAAAGCGAGATAACCATAAGTATACTTATGTAAGTAGGAGAGATGGCCAGAGAGCGTTATTGGATTACGTGTTAATTGACAGGCGTGCGAAAGAGAGACTTTTGGATGTTAATGTGCTGAGAGGTGCAACTGGAGGGATGTCTGATCATTATCTTGTGGAGGCTAAGGTGAAGATTTGTATGGGTTTTCAGAAAAGAAGAGTGAATGTTGGGGTGAAGAGGGTGGTGAGAGTAAGAGAGCTTGAGAAGGAGACCTGTGTGAGGAAGTACCAGGAGAGACTGAGTACAGAATGGAAAAAGGTGAGAACAATGGAAGCAAGGGGAGTGGGGGAGGAATGGGATGTATTTAGGGAATCAGTGATGGATTGCGCAAAAGATGCCTGTGGCATGAGAAGAGTGGGAGGTGGGTTGATTAGAAAGGGTAGTGAGTGGTGGGATGAAGAAGTAAGAGTATTAGTGAAAGAGAAGAGAGAGGCATTTGGACGATTTTTGCAGGGAAAAAATGCAGTTGAGTGGGAGATGTATAAAAGAAAGAGACAGGAGGTCAAGAGAAAGGTGCAAGAGGTGAAAAAAGGGCAAATGAGAGTTGGGGTGAGAGAGTATCATTAAATTTTAGGGAGAATAAAAAGATGTTCTGGAAGGAGGTAAATAAAGTGCGTAAGACAAGGGAGCAAATGGGAACTTCAGTGACGGGCGCAAATGGGGAGTTGATAACAAGTAGTGGTGATGTGAGAAGGAGATGGAGTGAGTATTTTGAAGGTTTGCTGAATGTGTTTGATGATAGATTGGCAGATATAGGGTGTTTTGGTCGAGGTGGTGTGCAAAGTGAGAGGGTTAGGGAAAATGATTTGGTAAACAGAGAAGAGGTACTGAAAGCTTTGCGGAAGATGAAAGTCGGCAAGGCAGCAGGTTTGGATGGTATTGCAGTGGAATTTATTAAAAAGGGGGGAGACTGTATTGTTGACTGGTTGGTAAGGTTATTTAATGTATGTATGACTCATGGTGAGGTGCCTGAGGATTGGCGGAATGCGTGCATAGTGCCATTGTACAAAGGCAAAGGGGATAAGAGTGAGTGCTCAAATTACAGAGGTATAAGTTTGTTGAGTATTCCTGGTAAATTATATGGGAGGGTATTGATTGAGAGGGTGAAGGCATGCACAGAGCATCAGATTGGGGAAGAGCAGTGTGGTTTCAGAAGTGGTAGAGGATGTGTGGATCAGGTGTTTGCTTTGAAGAATGTATGTGAGAAGTACTTAGAAAAGGAAATGGATTTGTATGTAGCATTTATGGATCTGGAGAAGGCATATGATAGAGTTGATAGAGATGCTCTGTGGAAGGTATTAAGAATATATGGTGTGGGAGGCAAGTTGTTAGAAGCAGTGAAAAGTTTTTATCGAGGATGTAAGGCATGTGTACGTGTAGGAAGAGAGGAAAGTGATTGGTTCTCAGTGAATGTAGGTTTGCGGCAGGGGTGTGTGATGTCTCCATGGTTGGTTAATTTGTTTATGGATGGGGTTGTTAGGGAGGTAAATGCAAGAGTTTTGGAAAGAGGGGCAAGTATGAAGTCTGTTGGGGATGAGAGAGCTTGGAAAGTGAGTCAGTTGTTGTTCGCTGATGATACAGCGCTGGTGGCTGATTCATGTGAGAAACTGCAGAAGCTGGTGACTGAGTTTGGTAAAGTGTGTGGAAGAAGAAAGTTAAGAGTAAATATGAATAGGAGCAAGGTTATTAGGTACAGTATGGTTGAGGGTCAAGTCAATTGGGAGGTGAGTTTGAATGGAGAAAAACTGGAGGAAGTGAAGTGTTTTAGATATCTGGGAGTGGATCTGGCAGCGGATGGAACCATGGAAGCGGAAGTGGATCATAGGGTGGGGGAGGGGGCGAAAATTCTGGGGGCCTTGAAGAATGTGTGGAAGTCGAGAACATTATCTCGGAGAGCAAAAATGGGTATGTTTGAAGGAATAGTGGTTCCAACAATGTTGTATGGTTGCGAGGCGTGGGCTATGGATAGAGTTGTGCGCAGGAGGATGGATTTGCTGGAAATGAGATGTTTGAGGACAATGTGTGGTGTGAGGTGGTTTGATCGAGTGACTAACGTAAGGGTAAGAGAGATGTGTGGAAATAAAAAGAGCGTGGTTGAGAGAGCAGAAGAGGGTGTTTTGAAGTGGTTTGGGCACATGGAGAGGATGAGTGAGGAAAGATTGACCAAGAGGATATATGTGTCGGAGGTGGAGGGAGCCAGGAGAAGAGGGAGACCAAATTGGAGGTGGAAAGATGGAGTGAAAAAGATTTTATGTGATCGGGGCCTGAACATGCAGGAGGGTGAAAGGAGGGCAAGGAATAGAGTAAATTGGAGCGATATGGTATACCGGGGTTGACGTGCTGTCAGTGGATTGAATCAAGGCATGTGAAGCGTCTGGGGTAAACCATGGAAAGCTGTGTAGGTATGTATAGTTGCGTGTGTGGACGTATGTATATACATGTGTATGGTGGGGGGTTGGGCCATTTCTTTCGTCTGTTTCCTTGCGCTACCTTGCAAACGCGGGAGACAGCGAAAAAGTATATAAAAAAAAAAAAATATATATATATATATATATATATATATATATATATATATATATATATATATATATATATATATATATATATATATATATATCTGTACTGGAAGGTAATAAGGATACATGGTGTGGGAGGCAAGTTGTTGGAAGGAGTGAAAAGTTTTTATCGAGGATATAAGGCGTGTGTACGTGTAGGAAGAGAGGAAAGTGATTGGTTCTCAGTGAATATAGGTTTGCGGCAGGGGTATGTGATATCTCCATGCTTGTTTGATTTTTTTATGGATTGGGTTGTTAGAGAGGAGAATGCAATAGTTTTGTTAAGAGGGCCAAGTGTGCAGTATGTTGTGGATGAGAGAGCTTGGGAAGTGAGTCAGTTGATGTTCGCTGATGATACAGCGCTGATGGCTGATTCAGGAGCTGGTGACTGAGTTTGGTAAAGTGCGTGATAGAAGAAAGATGAGATTAAATGTGAATAAGAGTAAGGTTATTAGGTACAGTAGGGTTGTGGTTCAAGTAAATTGGGATGTAAGTTTGAATGAAGAAAAACTGGAAGAAGTAAAGTGTTTCAGATATCTGAGAGTTGATTTGGCAGCGGATGGAACCATGGAAGTGGAAGTGGATCATACAGTGTGGGAGGGGTCGAAAGTTCTGGGAGCCTTGAAGAATGTGTTTAAGTCGAGAACATTATCTCGGAAAGCAAAAATGGGTATGTTTGAAGGAATAGTGGTTTCAACATTGTTGTATGGTTGCGAGGCTTGGGCTATGGATAGAGTTGTGGGCAGGAGGGTAGATGTGCTGGAAATGAGATGTTTGAGGACAATATGTGGCGTGAGGTGGTTTTATCGATTAAGTAATGTAAGGGTAAGAGAGATGTGTGGTAATAAAAAGAGTTTGGTTGAGAGAGCAGAAGAGGGTGTTTTGAAATGGTTTGGCCATACGGATAGAATGAGTGAGGAAAGATTGAACAAGAGGATATATGTGTCAGAGGTGGAGGGAACGAGAAGCGGGAGACCAAATTGAAGGTGGAAAGATGGAATGAAAAAGTTTTTAGTGATCGCGGCCTGAACATGCAGGAGGGTGAAAGTCGTGCAAGGAATAAAGTGAATTGGAATGATGTGGTTACCGGGGTCGACGTACTGTCAATGGATTGAACTAGGGCATGTGGAGCGTCTGTGGTAAACCATGGAAAGTTCTTTGGGGCCTGGATGTGGAAAGAGACCTGTGGTTTCAGTGCATTATTTCATGACAGCTAGTGACTGAGTGTGAACGAATGGGGCCTTTGTTGTCTTTTCCTAGCGCTACCCCGCACACATGAGGGGGGAAAGCGTTGTTATTCCATGTGTGGCGGGGTGGCGATGGGAATGAATAAAGGCAGACAGTATGAATTATGTACATGGGTATATATGTATATGTCTGTGTGGGTATATGTATGTATACATTGAGGTGTATAGGTATTCATATTTGCGGGTTTGTACGTCTATGTATATACTTGAGTATGTGGGTGGGTTGGTCCATTCTTTCGTCTGTTTCATTGCAGTACCTCGCTAACGCGGGAGACAGCGACGCTTCATACATATATATATATATATATATATATATATATATATATATATATATATATATATATATATATATATATATATATATATATATATATATATATATATATATATATTCCCTGGGGACTAAGGCGACTAAAAGGGAAGGGAGCGGGGGGCTGGAAATCCTCCCCTCTCGTTTCTTTTTTTTAATTTTCCAAAAGAAGGAACAGAGAAGAGGTCCAGGTGAGGATATTCCCTCAAAGGCCCAGTCCTCTGTTCTTAACGCTACCTCGCTATCGCGGGAAATAGCGAATAGTATAAGAAAAAGAAAAAAAAATATATATATATATTATTTTATATTTTTATTATACTTTGTCGCTGTCTCCCGCGTTTGCGAGGTAGCGCAAGGAAACAGACGAAAGAAATGGCCCAACCCCCCCCCATACACATGTATATACATACGTCCACACACGCAAATATACATACGTACACAGCTTTCCATGGTTTACCCCAGACGCTTAACATCCCTTGATTCAATACACTGACAGCACGTCAACCCCGGTATACCACATCGCTCCAATTCACTCTATTCCTTGCCCTCCTTTCACCCTCCTGCATGTTCAGGCCCCGATCACACAAAATCTTTTTCACTCCACCTTTCCACCTCCAATTTGGTCTCCCTCTTCTCCTCGTTCCCTCCACCTCCGACACATATATCCTCTTGGTCAATCTTTCCTCACTCATTCTCTCCATGTGCCCAAACCACTTCAAAACACCCACTTCTGCTCTCTCAACCACGCTCTTTTTATTTCCACACATCTCTCTTACCCTTACGTTACTCACTCGATCAAACCACCTCACACCACACATTGTCCTCAAACATCTCATTTCCAGCACATCCATCCTCCTGCGCACAACTCTATCCATAGCCCACGCCTCGCAACCATACAACATTGTTGGAACCACTATTCCTTCAAACATACCCATTTTTGCTTTCCGAGATAATGTTCTCGACTTCCACACATTCTTCAAGGCCCCCAGAATTTTCGCCCCCTCCCCCACCCTATGATCCACTTCCGCTTCCATGGTTCCATCCGCTGCCAGATCCACTCCCAGATATCTAAAACACTTCACTTCCTCCAGTTTTTCTCCATTCAAACTCACCTCTCAATTGACTTGACCCTCAACCCTACTGTACCTAATAACCTTGCTCTTATTCACATTTACTCTTAACTTTCTTCTTCCACACACTTTACCAAACTCAGTCACCAGCTTCTGCAGTTTCTCACATGAATCAGCCACCAGCACTGTATCATCAGCGAACAACAACTGACTCACTTCCCAAGCTCTCTCATCCCCAACAGACTTCATACTTGCCCCTCTTTCCAAAACTCTTGCATTTACCTCCCTAACAACCCCATCCATAAACAAATTAAACAACCATGGAGACATCACACACCCCTGCCGCAAACCTACATTCACTGAGAACCAATCACTTTCCTCTCTTCCTACACGTACACATGCCTTACATCCTCGATAAAAACTTTTCACTGCTTCTAATAACTTTCCTCCCACACCATATATTCTTAATACCTTCCACAGAGCATCTCTATCAACTCTATCATATACCTTCTCCAGATCCATAAATGCTACATACAAATCCATTTCCTTTTCTAAGTATTTCTCACATATATTCTTCAAAGCAAACACCTGATCCACACATCCTCTACCACTTCTGAAACCACACTGCTCTTCCCCAATCTGATGCTCTGTACATACCTTCACCCTCTCAATCAATACCCTCCCATATAATTTACCAGGAATACTCAACAAACTTATACCTCTGTAATTTGAGCACTCACTCTTATCCCCTTTGCCTTTGTACAATGGCACTATGCACGCATTCCGCCAATCCTCAGGCACCTCAACATGAGTCATACATACATTAAATAACCTTACCAACCAGTCAACAATACAGTCACCCCCTTTTTTAATAAATTCCACTGCAATACCATCCAAACCTGCTGCCTTGCCGGCTTTCATCTTCCGCAAAGCTTTCACTACCTCTTCTCTGTTTACCAAATCATTTTCCCTAACCCTCTCACTTTGCACACCACCTCGACCAAAACACCCTATATCTGCCACTCTATCATCAAACACATTCAACATACCTTCAAAATACTCACTCCATCTCCTTCTCACATCACCACTACTTGTTATCACCTCCCCATTTGCGCCCTTCACTGGAGTTCCCATTTGCTCCCTTGTCTTACGCACTTTATTTACCTCCTTCCAGAACATCTTTTTATTCTCCCTAAAATTTAATGATACTCTCTCACCCCAACTCTCATTTGCCCTTTTTTTCACCTCTTGCACCTTTCTCTTGACCTCCTGTCTCTTTCTTTTATACATCTCCCACTCAATTGCAATTTTTCTCTGCAAAAATCGTCCAAATGCCTCTCTCTTCTCTTTCACTAATACTCTTACTTCTTCATCCCACCACTCACTACCCTTTCTAATCAACCCACCTCCCACTCTTCTCATGCCACAAGCATCTTTTGCGCAATCCATCACTGATTCCCTAAATACATCCCATTCCTCCCCCACTCCCCTTACTTCCATTGTTCTCACCTTTTTCCATTCTGTACTCATTCTCTCCTGGTACTTCCTCACACAGGTCTCCTTCCCAAGCTCACTTATTCTCACCACCCTCTTCACCCCAACATTCACTCTTCTTTTCTGAAAACCCATACAAATCTTCACCTTAGCCTCCACAAGATAATGATCAGACATCCCTCCAGTTGCACCTCTCAGCACATTAACATCCAAAAGTCTCTCTTTCGCGCGCCTGTCAATTAACACGTAATCCAATAACGCTCTCTGGCCATCTCTCCTACTTACATAAGTATACTTATATATATCTCGCTTTTTAAACCAGGTATTCCCAATCATCAGTCCTTTTTCAGCACATAAATCTACAAGCTCTTCACCATTTCCATTTACAACACTGAACACCCCATGTATACCAATTATTCCCTCAACTGCCACATTACTCACCTTTGCATTCAAATCACCCATCACTATAACCCGGTCTCGTGCATCAAAACCACTAACACACTCATTCAGCTGCTCCCAAAACACTTGCCTCTCATGATCTTTCTTCTCATGCCCAGGTGCATATGCACCAATAATCACCCACCTCTCTCCATCAACTTTCAGTTTTACCCATATTAATCGAGAATTTACTTTCTTACATTCTATCACATACTCCCACAACTCCTGTTTCAGGAGTATTGCTACTCCTTCCCTTGCTCTTGTCCTCTCACTAACCCCTGACTTTACTCCCCAGACATTCCCAAACCACTCTTCCCCTTTACCCTTGAGCTTCGTTTCACTCAGAGCCAAAACATCCAGGTTCCTTTCCTCAAACATACTACCTATCTCTCCTTTTTTCACATCTTGGTTACATCCACACACATTAGGCACCCCACTCTGTGCCTTCGAGGAGGATGAGCACTCCCCGCGTGACTCCTTCTTCTGTTTCCCATTTTAGAAAGCTAATACAAGGAGGGGAGGATTTCTGGCCCCCCGCTCCCGTCCCCTCTAGTCGCTTTCTACGACACGCGAGGAATACGTGGGAAGTATTCTTTCACCCCTATCCCCAGGGATAATATACATATATATATATATATATATATATATATACATATACACATACACACACATACACACACATACACATACATACGCACATATACAGACACACACACATACATATATATACATATGAAAAATGTAAGAAACAATTTAGAAAACTGAACCTTCTAGCTTGAAATGAATGAAAAAATGAATGTCACATAATGGTTCAACCTCTGGCTATGGAAAAAGGAAATGTATAATTTATTTACACAAACGTCAATAGCAGTTCTCATCAATTTAACCACTGTATCAATAAGCTTCAATGTCTAAGCTACATTTTTCTCCAATTTCACTATTTTCTTGTCAAAACACCATGTATGAAAACTATCACTCCAGTAACACAACTATAAACATTTACTTCCCCTTTAAAAAAAGTTCTGTGGAAGTCTGTCTCGATACACTGCGGGAAACTCTACCACCTGGCGGTAGAGTTACTGTATTTAATTTTAACTGCGGACGCTTCATATATATATATATGTTATCCCTGGGGATAGGGGATTAAGAATACTTCCCACGTATTCCCTGCGTGTCGTAGAAGGCGACTAAAAGGGGAGGGAGCGGGGGGCTGGAAATCCTCTCCTCTCGTTTTTTTTTTTTTTTTTCAAAAGAAGGAACAGAGGGGGCCAGGTGAGGATCTTCCAAAAAAGGCCCAGTCCTCTGTTCTTAACGCTACCTCGCTAACGCGGGAAATGGCGAATAGTTTAAAAGAAAAAAAGAAAAATATATATATGGATATTCCTATGAGTCCACGGGGAAAATGAAACATGAAAAGTTCGCAAGTGCACTTTCGTGTAATAATCACATCATCAGGGAAGACACAAGAGAGAAATATAAGTCAGTTGATATACATCTAAGAGACGAAGCTAGGACGCCATTTGGTAAACATGTGATTGTTTTGGACAATCACATGTTACATGTTACATGTTACATACGTGCACCATCTTACGCTATCTTATACCTCACATTATAACACGCTTAAACACGTGAAACATTGTACTTTGAGAGTCACACAGCTCTGGGTAAGATTACCCTTCATATTCTGAACAAGCACACTACATCAGCTATTCTAGTAGAATACAGGAAATTAACGCTGTCGAATCACTAGTGAATGATCTTTGCTGGCCACAGTCGCAAGGGACTGGTCATGAGTCAGAAATCGATTGGTCCAAAGAGGTCTCTCCACCGCTCTTCAACCAGCCTTCTTGATGAGACATCTGAATTAGCGTTCCTAGATCTACTGCTATGTCTATGTGTCCTCAGTGTCCAGGGATAGGGGGAAAGGAGGGATTGGAAAATAACGGGTTATTGAAGACGGAGGAGTTAGGAACGAGGAGATAATGGGATTTATAGTAGGAGCGGGGGGTGACCCTGGAGTTAGGGGTAGTTTTGCAGAAGGGAGATAAAAGATGTAGAAGAATACGGTAACGTAAGAGAGGAGATAGTAAGATAGATAGGGCGAGGTAGATGTGACCTGTTGGATAAGTGAAGGGATGAAAGAGGGAAATGCGAGGGACTCTGGGGAAGAAGGAGTGAGGCCTCAAGAGATGAAACAATGCATCCATATCCGATACAGTCTCTCCTGCCGCATACAAGGACCCCATACCAAGCCTTAACAGGCCGTCCCTTGCCATATACTAGACCACCAGATCAAACCTTTACCAGCCACCTTTTGCCATACGCCAGACTCCCAGGCCAAGCCTTCACCGGCCGTCCCCTATCACATGCTAGACCCCCAGACCAAGCCTTCACCAGCCGTCTCCTGCCGCACACTGGACTCTCGGGCCAAGTCTTCACCGGTTGCCTCCTGCCACGCACTGGACACCCAGGATGAGCTTTCACCGGTCGTCCCCTGCCGCACACTAAACTCCCTGGATGAACCTTCAGTGGCCATTCCTTGCCACTCGCTAGACCCTCAGGGCAAGCTTTCACCAAACGTCCCCTGCAACAAATTAGACTCCTGAGCCAAACCTTCATCGGCCATACCTGCCACAAATAGGATTCCCGGGCCAAGCTTTCAGCGGCCTTTCCCCGGGAAATAACAGACTCCTGGGTCAAACCTTTGCCTGCCGTCCACTGCCACACTCGACTCAGGGGCCACTAACCTGATTCAAAGGCAAAATCTTTACTGTCCGTCCCCTGCTTACAAAATACTTCTAGGCCAATCCTTCACCGGCTGTGACCTGCTACTCCCCAGACTCCTATACCAAGCCATCACTGGCTGTATCCTGCATTACAACAGACACCCAGGACAAGCTTTCACCGCCTTTCCCTACCACACACCAGACTCCTGGGACGAACTTTCATCAGCTGTGCTCTTCCAAACATCAGACTCCCAGGCCAAGGTTTCATCGGCTGTCCCCTGCCATACACTAATTCCTGGGCAAACCCTCCACCAGCCGTCCCTTGTCACAATCTAAACCCTCAGGCCAATCACATCCAAGACCGACCCGTGCCACACACCAGATTCCCAGACCGAACTTTCTCCAACCGTCTCCTGTCACAAACCGGACTCTTGTGCCAACCCTCGATGATCGTCCAGTGCCACACATTAGACTCTCAGGCCAGGCCTTCTCCGGCTGTCCTCTGCCACGCACTTTATTCCCTGGCAAATCCTAAACCGTCTAACCCATGGTATACACCAGACTCTTAGGCCAATTCTTCGTCGTCCGTGCCGTGCCACACACCAGATCCCCTGGTCATTCCTTCATCAGCCAGTCCCTGCCACACACCAGACTCCCGGGCCAAGCATCATCTTTTGTGCCCTGCCACACATCAGACTCCTGCATCAGGCTTTCACCAGCCGTCCCGTGCTACACATCAAACTCTCCGTTTAAGCCTTCACCGGCAGTACTCTGCCACCCATCAGACTCCCAGGCCAGACTTTCATAAGCTGACCCTTGCAACAAGTAAGGCTCCCGGTTCAATTCTTCATCTGCCCTCTCCTGCTACACACTAGATTCCAGAGCCAAGTCTTTACCACCCGATCCTTGTCTCACACCAGACTCCCGAGGCGACCTTTCACTTGCTGTGCCTTGCCACACACCTGATGCCCGGATCAAGCCTTTGGCCGTGCCCCGCCACACACCAGACTCTTGGACCAAGGATTTCACCGGCCGACCCCTACAATACACCAGACTTCTGGGCCAAGCCTTCTCCGGCCGACCCTTTCCACACATCATACTCCGGGGCCGAACCTTTACCAATTATCCCTTGCCACACTCTAAACTTCCGTGCCTAGCCTTCACTGACTGAGATTTTTCCAAAAACCAAAGGCTCCAAGCACCACTCTCGAACTGAGCCTTCACACTGCCCGTCCTCTTCCACATACTAGATTCCCAGGCCGAGCCTTCACCGGCAGTCCACTGCCACACACCAGATTTTTGGACTATGCCTTCACTGGCCGTACCCTAGTACACACCACACTTTTGGGCAAAGCCTTCACCGGCCGACCAATGCCACGCATCATACTCCCCAGCCAAGCCTTCACCGAACGTAACCTCCCACAAACCACATTCCTACATGAAACTTCGGCTGACTCTTGCAACACATAACACCCCCAGGCCGAGTCTTCACCGGCCATAACCTACCATAAACCAGACTCCCGCGCCAAGTCTTCACAGGCCAAGCCTTCACCGTCCATTTCCTGCCACACACCAGACTCCTAGGTCAAGCCTTCACCGGCAGACCCTTCCACAGAGAAGACACCCGGACCAAACCTTCGCCGGCCGTCCCTTGCCACATAGCAGACTCCCTAACCTGGATCAAACCTTCACCGGCCATCTCCTGCAACACAGAACACTCCTAGGCCGGGCCTTCTGAACCCCATTCTTACCACACACACACCGGACTCACAGGCCATGTCTTCACCCGCCAAACCCTTCGTACAGTACACTCTCGGGCCAAACCTTCACCGGCCGTCCCCTGTCACACACCAGACTCCTGAGCCAAGTCTTCACCGGCAGTCCTGCTACACGCCAGTTTCCTGGGTGAAACCTTCATAGACCGTCCCCTGCCACACACCAGACTCCCAGGCCAAGCCTCCACCGGCTGTTTCCTGTAACTCACCAATCTCCCGGGTCAACCCTTCACCCGCTTTGCCCTGCCACACATTAAGCTCCCCGGCCAAACACTTACTGATCGTCCCTTGCCACTCGCCAGATTCCTGAGCAGAGGCTTCACTGGTCGTCCCCTGCCACAACCCTTACTCCAGAGCCAAGCCTTCACCCGCCGTCTCCTGCCACAGAACCAACATCCGGGCCAAGCCTTCAATGGGCGTCTCCCACCACACATCAGACTTCTAGGTCGAGCCTTCACCGTCCGTCTCCTGCCATTCATGAGACTCCCAGGCCAAACCTTCAACGGCCGTCACCTGCCGCACACCAGACTACCCCGCCAAGACTTCACCGGCTGTTTCACGCCACACACCAGAATTCTGGGCCAACCCATCACCGGCCGTCCTCTACCATGACACTCAGGCAAAGCCTTCACCGGAGGTACCTTGCTATACAACAGACTCCCAGGTCGATCCTTCACCGATCGTCCCCTGATACACGGTAAATTCCCGGGCCAAGCCTTTACCGGCTGTCCCCTTCCACACATCACACTCCTGGGCCATGCCTTCGCCGATCGCACCCTACCACCCAACAGACTCCCAGTCAAGCCTTCACCGGGCGACCCCTGCCACACACGAGACTTCCTGGTCAAGATTAATCGGTAGTCCTCTGTCACACACCAGACTCCCGGGTCGGACCTTCATTGGCCATGCTCTACAACAAACCAAACTCCCGGACCAAACCTTCACCGACCGACCCTTGCCACACATCGAGCTTATGGACCAAGCTTTCACCTGTGGCTCCTTACCACATACCATATTCCCAAGTCAAACCTTCACCAACTATTCCTTGCCCCACACTGGACATCCGGGCCAAGCCTTCACCGGTCGTCCCCTGACACAAATTGGACTCTCAAGCCAGTCCTCCACTAGCAGTCCCCTGTCAAACACCAGACTCCCGGGCCAACCCCTCACTGGCCATCCCCTGTCATACCAGACTACCGGGACAAGCCTTCATGGGCTATGACCTGCCAGACACCAGACTCCCATGCCAACCTTTACCGGACGTGCTCTGCTACACATCAGGCTCCCGGGGAAGCCTTCAACTGCTGATCCCTACTATGAAACAGATTCCGGGACCAAGCTTCACTGGTCGTCCTCTGCAACACAGAAGACTCATAGGACAAGCTTTCTCCAGCCGTGCCTTACCACGCACGAGACTCCCAATCCAAGTCTTCCCCGGCCTTCCCCTGCCACACACCAGACCCACGGACCCAGTTCTCCGGCCGTGCCTTACTACACACCACATTCCCAGGTCAAGTCTTCACAGACCATTTCCTGGATATGACAGACTCCTGGACCAAACCTTCACTGGCCGTGCCCTGCCACACATCAAACTCCCAAGCCAAGCCTTTATCGGTCGTTCCCTGCAACACACCAGACTCTCGGGCAAAACGTTCACCATCCGTGTCCTGCCACGCACCGGACTTCTAAACCAAGCCTTAACAGGCTATGCCCTACCACAGACTAGACTCCTGGGCCAAGCTTTCACCGGGCAGTACCTAACATACACCAGATATCCAGGCCGAACCTTTACCGGACGTGCCCTACCATGCGCCAGACTGTCGGGGTAATCCTTCACCGACCAACTTGTGTCACACACCTGGCTCCTTCTGCCACACAGAAGACTCCCAGGCCAAGCCTTCAGCGGTCGTGCCTTGCCACACACCATACTCCCAGTCAAAACGTTCATCGGCCGTGCCCTGCCACACGCGAAACATTCGAGCAAGCCTTTACCGACGGTAACAAACCAGACTTCCCGGGATAAGTCTGAATCGGCCGTCCCCTGCCAATAACCAGGCTCCTGAATCAAGACATCACCAGCCATTCCCTGCCCCACATCAGATTCCCGGGTCATGCCTTCACCGGCCATCTCTCCAACACACCAGGCTCTTGGGCTAAGCTTTCAACTTCGCTTTCGTTTCTCGTCATTCTCTCTTCTTAGTCACTCAAACATACTTCAACTCAATCTCTCTATGCCGAAAAATCCGAAAACACCTCGTGTCCATCTATGGGCAGTCTTTTCTTCAGTATAGTCATCTAACATTTTCTGCTCCCTCACGACTACTTCTCTCCATTCCAACGAGTAGGGCATCGTTAGAGTCAGAATTTTCCCAGTTCCTACTTTACTAGATTCATCGTTCACTTTCATTCCCTGTAATTCGCTTCGTAATCATCGTATTCATTTCTTACTTCACCTATAAGCTAACATATGTTTGTTTCCTTTCCTCTCTGTGGACGGTTAAGTATCTGAATGACATTCTTGGTAGCTATCATACGCTGGTCTGATTGTGACAAGCTGTCATAAAATGCTTTCAAAGTGTTGCATGAATTTGCTGAAAATGCCCACTTATCTCCCAAACATTTCACACTACCATCATAATCTTATGGTAGTATGGATATATACAAGTGAGACTGCTAATGATGCTTGTATTGTGATCTCTTCCTCTGCCCTAATTCTTTTAATAACATTAGTTTTACAGCAATAGTTCTCTCACTCTTAACTGGTCTCTGTCCCTCCCTTGGCATCCAAAAGGGTTGCTCAAAAATGATGCTTTGAAATTATTTAAGCATAACCATTCTATGAGGTCCATTAATGACGTCATATTTTATTCCAGTGTCATTCTTTTCCGCACGAAAGTCATCCAGACGACAAAACGGCCTCAGTGTTTGTCAACTATCATGTTGCTAGTGGTCTCACCAGACGTATGAAGACACATATTACGGCATGAATGGCTTCTCGGATAATCTCCTTATAGCGTTACTGACCATGAACAAGAGTAGGAACGGGCCTGCATGGATTTGAATCACACATGCGGCATTAGGATCATGCTTTATTCTAAGAGTTTATCCTCCTCTGGGCTGGTCGATAAATAGGTAACTGGCTTAGCCTGGGGTATAAGTGTGTGTAATCAGTTATCTATTTCTACCGTAAGGGAAGAGAGTTTTGCACTCATGTTGACCCAACTCTTCAACATTACTTATTATCAGAAAACTATTTAGATTTATGTATGCTGCCAGAACTTACCATGTCTTCAATCATCATATTCCATTTATCTCGCACTTTTATACTAGTAAGATATATCTTCCTTAATTGCTTGTCATGTCCTCTGGCTTGTTTATCCCCATATATATATATATATATATATATATATATATATATATATATATATATATATATATATATATATATATATATATATATATATTATATATATATATATATATATATATATATATTTATTATACTTATTATTATACTTTGTCGCTGTCTCCCGCGTTTGCGAGGTAGCGCAAGGAAAAAGACGAAAGAAATGGCCCAACCCCCCCCATACACATGTATATACCTACGTCCACACACGCAAATATACATACCTACACAGCTTTCCATGGTTTACCCCAGACGCTTCACATGCCTTGATTCAATCCACTGACAGCACGTCAACCACGGTATACCACATCGCTCCAATTCACTCTATTCCTTGCCCTCCTTTCACCCTCCTGCATGTTCAGGCCCCGATCACTCAAAATCTTTTTCACTCCATCTTTCCACCTCCAATTTGGTCTCCCTCTTCTCGTTCCCTCCACCTCCGACACATATATCCTCTTGGTCAATCTTTCCTCACTCATTCTCTCCATGTGCCCAAACCACTTCAAAACACCCTCTTCTGCTCTCTCAACCACGCTCTTTTTATTTCCACACATCTCTCTTACCCTTACGTTACTCGATCAAACCACCTCACACCACACATTGTCCTCAAACATCTCATTTCCAGCACATCCATATATATATATATATATATATATATATATATATATATATATATATATATATATATATATATATATATATATATATATATATATATATATATATATATATATATATATATATATATATATATATATATATATATATATATATATATATATATATATATATATATATATATATATATATATATATATATATATATATATATATATATATATATATATATATATATATATATATATATATATATATATATATATATATATATATATATATATATATATATATATATATATATATATATATATATATATATATATATATATATATATATATATATATATATATATATATATATATATATATATATATATATATATATATATATATATATATATATATATATATATATATATATATATATATATATATATATATATATATATATATATATATATATATATATATATATATATATATATATATATATATATATATATATATATATATATATATATATATATATATATATATATATATATATATATATATATATATATATATATATATATATATATATATATATATATATATATATATATATATATATATATATATATATATATATATATATATATATATATATATATATATATATATATATATATATATATATATATATATATATATATATATATATATATATATATATATATATATATATATATATATATATATATATATATATATATATATATATATATATATATATATATATATATATATATATATATATATATATATATATATATATATATATATATATATATATATATATATATATATATATATATATATATATATATATATATATATATATATATACAGGTTTCCATGGTTTGCCCCAGACGCTTCACATGCTCTGATTAAATCCATTGGCAGCACGTCGACCCCGGTATACCACATAGATCCAATTCACTCTATTCCTTGCCCACCTTTCACCTTCCTACATGTTCAGGCCATGATCACTCAAAATCTTTTTCTCTCCATCTCTCCACCTCCAATTTGGTCTCCCACTTCTCCTTGTTCCCTCCACCTCCGACACATATATCCTCTTGGTCAATCTTTCCTCACTCATTCTCTCCCTGTGCCCAAACCATTTCAAAACACCCTCTTCTGCTCTCTCAACCACGCTCTTTTTATTTCCACACACCTCTCTTCCCTTACATTACTTACTCGAATCAAACCACCTCACACCACATATTGTCCTAAAACATCTCATTTCCAGCACATCCACCCTCCTGCGCACAACTCTATCCATAGCCCACGCCTCGCAACCATACAATATTGTTGGAACCAATATTCCTTCAAACTTAACCATTTTTGCTTTCCGAGATAATGCTCTCGACTTCCACACATTCTTCAAGGCTCCCAGGATTTTCGCCCCCTTCCCCACCCGATGATTTACTTCCGCTTCCATTGTTCCATCCGCTGCCAGATCCACTCCCAGATATCTAAAACACTTTACTTCCTCCAGTTTTTCTCCATTCAAACTTACCTCCCAAGTGACTTGACCCTCAACCCTACTGTACGTAATAACCTTAATCTTATTCACATTTACTCTTAACTTTCTTCTTTCACACACTTTACCAAACTCAGTCACCAGCTTCTGCAGTTTCTCACATGAATCAGCCACCAGCGCTGTATCATCAGCGAACAACAACTGACTCACTTCCCAAGCTCTCTAATCCACAACAGACTGCATACTTGCCCCTCTCACCAAAACGCTTGCATTCACCTCCCTAACATCCCCATCCATAAACAAATTAAACAACCATGGAGACATCACACACCCCTGCCGTAAACCTACATTCACTGAGAACCAATCACATTCCCCTCTTCCTACACGAACACATGCCTTACATCCTCGATAAAAACTTTTCACTGCTTCTAACAACTTCCCTCCCACACCATATATTCTTAGTACCATCCACAGAGAATCTCTATCACCTCTATCATATGCCTTCTCCAGATCCATAAATGCTACATACAAATCCATTTGCTTTTCTAAGTATTTCTCACATACATTCTTCAAAGAAAACACCTGATCCACACATCCTCTACCACTTCTGAAACCACACTGCTCTTCCCCAATCTGATGCTCTGTACATGCCTTCACCCTCTCAATCAATACCCTCCCATATAATTTACCAGGAATACTCAACAAACTTATACCTCTGTAATTTGAGCACTCACTCTTATCCCCTTTGCCTTTGTACAATGGCACTATGCAAACATTCCGCCAATCCTCAGGCACCTCACCGTGAGTCATACATACATTAAATAACCTTACCAACCAGTCAACAATACAGTCACCCCCTTTTTTAATAATTTCCACTGCAATACTATCCTAACCTGCTGCCTTGCCGACTTTCATCTTCCGCAAAGCTTTTAGTACCTCTTCTATGTTTATCAAATCATTTTCCCTAACCCTCTCACTCTGCACACCACCTCGACCAAAACACCCTATATCTGCCACTCTATCATCAAACACATTCAACAAACCTTAAAAATACTCACTCCATCTCCTCACAACACCACTACTTGTTATCACCTCCCCATCAGCCCCCTTCAGTGAAGTTCCCATTTGCTCCTTTGTCTTACGCACTTTATTTATCTCATACCAGAACATATTTTTATTCTCACTAAAATCTAATGATACTCTCTCAACCCAACTCTCATTTGACCTCTTTTTCACCTCTTGCACCTTTCTCTTGACCTCCTGTCTCTTTCTTTTATACATCTCCCACTCAATTGCATTTTTTCACTGCAAAAATCGTCCAAATGCCTCTCTCTTCTCTTTCACTAATAATCTTACTTCTTCATCCCACCACTCACTACCCTTTCTAATCAACCCACCTCCCACTCTTCTCATGCCACAAGCATCTTTTGCGCAATCCATCACTGATTCCCTAAATACATCCCATTCCTACCCCACTCCCCGTACTTCCATTGTTCTCACCTTTTTCCATTTTGTACTCAGTGTCTCCTGGTACTTCCACACACAAATCTCCTTCCCAAGCTCACTTACTCTCACCACCCTCTTCACCCCAACATTCACTCTTCTTTTCTGAAAACCCATACAAATCTTCACCTTAGCCTCCACCAGATAATGATCAGACATCCCTCCAGTTGCACCTCTCAGCACGTTAACATCCAAGAGTCTCTCTTTCGCGCGCCTGTCAATTAACATGTTATCCTATAACGCTCTCTGGCCATCTCTCCTACTTACATACGTATACTTATGTATATCTCGCTTTTTAAACCAGGTATTCCCAATCACCAGTCCTTTTTTAGCACATAAATCTACAAGCTCTTTACCATTTCCATTTACAACACTGAACACCCCATGTATACGAATTATTCCCTCAACTGCCGCATTACTCACCTTTGCATTCAAATCACCAATCACTATAACCCGTGCATCAAAACCACTAACACACTCATTCAGCTGCTCCCAAAACACTTGCCTCTCATGATCTTTCTTGTCATGCCCAGGTGCATATGCACCAATAATCACCCATCTCTCTCCATCAACTTTCAGTTTTACCCATATATATATATATATATATATATATATATATATATATATATATATATATATATATATATATATATATATATATATATATATATATATATATATATATATATATATATATATATATATATATATATATATATATATATATATATATATATATATATATATATATATATATATATATATATATATATATTTATACATATATATATATATATATTTTTTTTTTTTGCTTTGTCGCTGTCTCCCGCGTTTGCGAGGTAGCGCAAGGAAACAGACGAAAGAAATGGCCCAACCCACCCCCATACACATGTATATACTTACGTCCACACACGCAAATATACATACCTACACAGCTTTCCATGGTTTACCCCAGACGCTTCACATGCCCTGATTCAATCCACTGACAGCACGTCAACCCCGGTATACCACATCGATCCAATTCACTCTATTACTTGTCCTCCTTTCACCCTCCTGCGTGTTCAGGCCCCGATCACACAAAATCTTTTTCATTCCATCATTCCACCTCCAATTTGGTCTCCAACTTCTCCTCGTTCCCTACACCTCCGACACATATATCCTCTTGGTCAATCTTTACTCACTCATTCTCTCCATGTGCCCAAACCATTTCAAAACATACTCTTCTGCTCTCTCAACCACGCTCTTTTTATTTCCACACATCTCTCTTACCCTTACGTTACTTACTCGATCAAACCACCTCACACCACACATTGTCCTCAAACATCTCATTTCCAGCACATCCATCCTCCTGTGCACAACTCTATCCATAGCCCACGCCTCGCAACCATACAACATTGTTGGAACAACTATTCCTTCAAACATACTCATTTCTGCTTTCCGAGATAATGTTCTCGACTTCCACACATTCTTCGACTCCCAGGATTTTCGCCCCTTCCCCCACCCTATTATCCACTTCTCCTTCCATGGTTCCATCCGCTGCCAGATCCACTCTCAGATATCTAAAACACCTTACTTCCTCCAGTTTTTCTCCATTCAAACTTACCTCCCAATTGACTTGACCCTCAACCCTACTGAACCTAATTACCTTGTTCTTATTCACATTTACTCTTAACTCTCTTCTTTCACACACTTTACCAAACTTAGTCACCAGCTTCTGCAGTTTCTCACATGAATCAGCCACCAGCGCTGTATCATCAGCGAACAACAACTGACTCACTTCCCAAGCTCTCTCATCCCCAACAGACTTCATACTTGCCCCTCTTTCCAAAACTCTTGCATTCACCTCCCTAACAACCTCATCCATACACAAATTAAACAACCATATATATATATATATATATATATATATATATATATATATATATATATATATATATATATATATATATATATATATATATATATATATATATATATATATATATATATATATATATATATATATACATGTATGTACATATATATGTTGGGGTAAGAGAGTATCATTAAATTTTAGGGTGAATAAATAGATGCTTTGGATCGAGGTAAATAAAGTACGTAAGACGACGGAATAACTTGAAACATCATCGAAGGGGGCTAATGGGGAGGTGATAACAAGTAGTGGTGATGTGATAAGGAGATGGAGTGAGTATTTTGAAGGTCTGTTGAATGTCTTTGATGATAGAGTGGCAGAAATGTGATGTTTTGGTCGAGGTGGTGTGCCAAGTGAGAGGGTTAGGGAGAATGATTTGGTAAACAAAGAAGAGATAGTAAAAGCTTTGCGGAAGATGAAAGCCGGCAAGGCAGCGACTTTTTATGGTATCGCAGCGGAACTTATTAAAACAAGAGGTGACTGTATTGTTGACTGGTTGGTATGGCTATCTAATGTATGTATGACTCATGGTGCGGTGCTTGAGGATTGACGGAATGCTTGCATAGTGCCATTGTACAACGGCAAAGGGTTTAAAAGTGAGTGCTCAAATTATAGAGGTATAATTTTGTTGAGTATTTCTGGGAAATTATATGGAAGGGTATTGATTTAGAGGGTAAATGCATGTATAGAGCATCAGATTGGGAAAGAGCAATCTGGTTTCAGAAGTGGTAGAGGATATGTGAATCAGGTGTTTACTTTCAATAATGCACGTGAGAAATACTTAGAAAAGCAAATGGATTTGTATGTAGCATTTATGGATCTGGAGAAGGGATATGATAGAGTTGATAGAGATGCTCTGTGGAAGGTATTAAGAATATATGGTGTAGGAGGTATGTTGTTAGAAACAGTTAAAAAGTTTTCATCGAGGATGTAAGGCCTGTGTACGTAAAGGATGAGAAGGAAGTGATTGGTCTCAGTGAATGTTGGTTTGCAGCAGGGGTGCTTGATTTCTCCATGGTTGTTTAATTTGTTTATGGATGGGGTTGTCAGGGAGGTGAATGCAAGAATTTTCGAAAGAGACGCAAGTATTCAGTCTGTTGTAGATGAGAGAGCTTGGAAAGTGAGTCAGTTGTTCGCTGATGATGCATCGCTGGTTGCTGATTCGAGTTAGAAACTGCAGAAGCTGGTGATCTGAATTTAGTAAAGTCTGTGAAAGAAGAAAGCTGAGAGTAAATGTGAATAAGAAAAACTGGAGGAACTGAAGTGTTTTAGATATCTGGGAGTGGATTTGGTAGCGGATGGAACCATGGAAGCGGAAGTGAATCATAGGGTTGGGGAAGGGACGAAAGTTCTGGGAGCGTTGACGAAAGTGTGGAAGGCGAGAACGTTACCTTATAAGCAAAAATGGGTATGTTTTGAAGGAATAGTGGATCCAACAGTTTTATATGGTTGCGAGGCATGGGCTATAGGTAGATTTGTATGGAGGAGGGGGGATGTGCTAGAAATGAGATGTTTGAGGACAATTTGTTGTGTGAGGTGGTTTAATCGAGTAAGTAATGAAAGGGTAAGAGAGATGTGTGGTAAATAAAAGACTGTGGTTGAGAGAGCAGAAGAGGGTGTTTTGAAAGGGCTTGGTCACATGGAGAGAATGAGTGACGAAAGATTGACAAAGAGGATATATTTGTAAGAGGCGGAGGGATCGAGGAGAAATGAGAGTACAAATTGGAGGTGGAAAGGTGGAGTGAAATGGATTTTGAGCGATCGGGGCCTGAACATGTAGGAGGTTGAAAGGTATGCAAGGAATAAAGTGAATTAGAACGATGTGTTATGCCGGGAACGACGTGCTGTCATATATATATATATATATATATATATATATATATATATATTCTTTTTTTTTTTTTTTTTTTTTTTTTTATACTTTGTCGCTGTCTCCCGCGTTTGTGAGGAAACAGACGAAAGAAATGGCCCAACCCCCCCCCCATACACATGTACATACACACGTCCACACACACAAATATACATACCTACACAGCTTTCCATGGTTTACCCCGGACGCTTCACATGCCTTGATTCAATCCACTGACAGAACGTCAACCCCTGTATACCACATCGCTCCAATTCACTCTATTCCTTGCCCTCCTTTCACCCTCCTGCATGTTCAGGCCCCGATCACACAAAATCTTTTTCACTCCATCTTTCCACCTCCAATTTGGTCTCCCTCTTCTCCTCGTTCCCTCCACCTCCGACACATATATCCTCTTGGTATATATATATATATATATATATATATATATATATATATATATATATATATTGTTGCGGGGGGCCAGAAATCTTCCCCTCCTTGTATTTAAACTTTCAAGATAGGAAAAAGAAGGAGTCACGCGGGGAGTGTTCATCCTCCTCATAGACTCAGACTGGGGTGTCTAAATGTGTGTCGATGTAACCAAGATGTGAAAAAGGAGAGATAGGTAGTATGTTTGAGGAAAGGAACCTGGATGTTTTGGCCCTGAGTGAAACGAAGCTCAAGGGTAAATAGAAAGAGTGGTTTGGGAATATCCTGGGAGTAAAGTCAGTGGTTAGTGAGAGGACAAGAGCAAGGGATGGAGTAGCAGTACTCCTGAAACAGAAGTTGTGGGAGTATGTGATAGAGTGTAAGAAAGTAAATTCTCGATTAATATGGGTAAAACTGAAAGTTGATGGAGAGAGATGGGTGATTATTGGTGCATATGCACCTGGGCATGAGAAGAAAGATCATGAGAGGCAAGAGATTTGGGAGCAGCTGAATGAGTGTGTTAGTTGGTTTGATGCACAAGACCGGGTTATAGTGATGGGTGATTTGAATGCAAAGGTGAGTAATGTGGCAGTTGAGGTGTTCAGTGTTGTAAATGGAAATGGTGAAGAGCTTGTAGATTTATGTGCTGAAAAAGGACTGGTGATTGGGAATACCTGATTTAAAAAGCGAGATATACATAAGTATACGTATGTAAGTAGGAGAGATGGCCAGAGAGCGTTATTGGATTACGTGTTAATTGACAGGCGCGCGAAAAAGAGACTTTTGGATGTTAATGTGCTGAGAGGTACAACCGGAGGGATGTCTGATCATTATCTTGTGGAGGCTAAGGTAAAGATTTGTATGGGTTTTCAAAACAGAAGAGTGAATGTTGGGGTGAAGAGGGTGGTGAGAGTAAGTGAGCTTGGGAAGAAGACTTGTGTGAGGAAGTACCAGGAGAGACTGAGTACAGAATGGAAAAAGGTGAGAACAATGGAAGTAAGTGGAGTGGGGGAGGAATGGGATGTATTTAGGGAATCAGTGATGGAGTGCGCAAAAGATGCTTGTGGCATGAGAAGCGTGGGAGGTGCGTTGATTAGAAAGGGTAGTGAGTGGTGGGATGAAGAAGTAAGATTAT
>NC_092227.1:28842650-28907650 GCF_036320965.1 Panulirus ornatus
CCTCCCCAAGACTAGCCTCCAAACCAATTTGTTCTCTTGCCACGGTCATTCTCCCACCTGGCGTTCTGTTCCGGCCACAGTCAGCCTCCCAACCAACTGTGTTCTCGTTTCAACGGGCATCCTTCCGCCTTTTGTTGTCTTCCACGATCATTCTTCCACGTGGTGTTGTTTTTTCTGCCCTGATCAGATTTTCCCCTTGGTGCTGTTTTTCCTGCCACGGTCCCGCTCCCCCTGGTGTTAATATTTCCCGACAAGGTCAGCCTTTACTTGGGGGTTTTGCCTTCCACGGCCATCTCCTACCAGGTGCTGTTCTCCTGCCAGAGTTAGCCTCACATGAACTTTTCCTGTCTTGGCCACCTCATACCTGGTGTTGCTGTATGCCATGGTAGCCTCCCACCTTTTGTTCTCTTTAAAACAGAGCCCCACCTGGTGTTGCTCCTTGCCACGGCCCCCACCCCCACCTGGGTTTTTCCTCCAGGTACCTCCCCCGGGGTTTGTTCCCCGAGCACTCCCCCCTGTGTTGTTTTTGCCAATCAGCCTCCATTTTTGTTTATCTCCTACCATAGTCACCCCCCTTTTTTTGTTTTCAAATACCTCCCATCAATTTTTTTCTTCAAAACCCCCTCTTATTTTCCTTTTATTAAAAATTACCTAGTTTTTCCAGCCTAACCTTAATAATTTTCCCCCCTGTAATAAGTTTACCTTTTTTTTTTTACTACCTCTTACCTTTTTTTCTATCTTTACCGGTCTCTTTTTAAATTCCCCTTTTTTTTTTTCTTCCACATACTAATAAAAATCTTTTTAAACCCACCTTTTTTTCCTCCTCTCCTTCCACCTTTTTTTTCTCTCCCCACCTATCCTTTTTCCATTACCTTCCCCCTTTTTTTCTCCCCCCCAATCCCCCCTTTTGGCTTTTTCTTTCCTCCTGCTGTTTTTACCTTTTGTTTTCCTTCCAAACTTTTTATTTGGTTGTCTCAACATTCATCTTTTTGCTTTTTATTTCCCCCAGTCCCCTCCCAACTTTTTCTACCTCCAATAGCCCCCCCTCTGATTTTTTTTTTTTGCCACAGAAGCCTCCCTCATGTTCTTTTCCCCAGCCACCTCTCTCCTCTTGTTAATCTCCCACCATATTCCTCCCATTTTTTTCTCCCAGTACCCCTACTTTTTTCTCCACGATCACCTCCCACCCCCTCCCCCAGCCTCCCACCTTTCTTTCCTCCATCTACCTTACCTTTTTTTTTCCTCCACATAACTTCCATATTTTTTACATCATCCCACTCTTTTAACCCTCTATACCCCCCACCTTCCCCCCTGGTGTTGTCCTTTGCACAGTTAGCCCCTCCCGGTGTTTTTTCCCTCCAAGTCGCCCCCACTTGGGTTGTTCTTCTATCACAGTCAACCTGTCACTAAGTGCTTTCTCCAGCCAATCACTTTGTACTAATGTCCCCCGCCACGGCACCTTTTACCTGGTTCACTTCCCACCCCAGCCTTTTACCGGGTTTTGTTCTCTTGCCAAAGCCAGCCACCCTCGTAGTTTTTGTTCGCCCGGCCCCCCTCGTACGGGGTGTTCTTGTTTTAGGGCCAGCATCCCACCAGGTGCGTTTTCTTGCCACACACCATCCCCTGGTGTTTTTCATTCCAAAATCTGCCTCCCCTCGTGATGCCCTCGTGCCCGGTCTGCCTCCTACATGGCGTTTTTCTCCTGCCACATCACCCTCCCAACTTTTTTTGGTCAACTGCCACAGTCAACCCCCAACCCGGTGTTTTTCTACCCCAGTCAATCCCCCACGGTGTTGTTCTCCTGCCACAATCACCTTCCACCTGGAGCTGTTCTCTTGCCACGGCGTGCCTCCTACATAGCACTGTACTGCCAGGGTCCCTCCTTTCTGGTGCCACAGCACTCCCAACTGAATTCAGCAGCAACAGCCTTTTTTTCGGTTGGGAACTATGCTTTCGGTGTATTACAAATGCGGCCTTTTTCGCCAGTTCCTTGTGGGCCTCTTACCACGGGGAAGGCATGATGTATGAGAAAAAAAATTTCAAAAAAAGGGGAAGTGAAGCTGGGTGAGAGATATCATAAAACTTTTGGGAGAATAAAAAGATGTTTTTGGAAAAAGGCAAATAGGGAAGAAAGACAAAAAACAAAGCAGGGTGTGTGATGTCTCCATGGTTGTTTATTTTGTTTATGGATGGTGTTGTTAGGGAGGTGGATGCAAGAGTTTTGGAAAGAGGGGCAAGTATGAAGTCTGTTGGGGATGAGAGAGCTTGGGAACTGAGTCAGTTGTTGTTCGCTGATGATACAGCGCTGGTGGCTGATTCATGTGAGAAACTACAGAAGCTGGTGACTGAGTTTGGTAAAGTGTGTGAAAGAAGAAAGTTAAGAGTAAATGTGAATAAGAGCAAGGTTATTAGGTACAGTAGGGTTGAGGGTCAAGTCAATTGGGAGGTGATTTGAATGGAGAAAAACTGGAGGAAGTGAAGTGTTTTAGATATCTGGGAGTGGATCTGGCAGCGGATGGAACCATGGAAGCGGAAGTGGATCATAGGGTGGGGGAGGGGGCGAAAATTCTGGGAACCTTGAAGAATCTGTGGAAGTCGAGAACATTATCTCGGAAAGCAAAAATGGGTATGTTTGAAGGAATAGTGGTTCAAACAATGTTGTATGGTTGCGAGGCGTGGACTATGGATAGAGTTGTGCGCAGGAGGATGGATGTGCTGGAAATGAGATGTTTGAGGACAATGTGTGCTGTGAGGTGGTTTGATCGAGTAAGTAACGTAAGGGTAAGAGAGATGTGTGGAAATAAAAAGAGTGTGGTTGAGAGAGCAGAAGAGGGTGTTTTGAAATCGTTTGGTCACATGGAGAGAATAAGTGAGGAAAGATTGACCAAGAGGATATATGTGTCGGAGGTGGAGGGAACGAGGAGAAGAGGGAGACGAAATTGTAGGTGGAAAGATGGAGTGAAAAAGATTTTGTGTGATCGGGGCCTGAACATGCAGGAGGGTGAAAGGAGGGCAAGGAATAGAGTGAATTGGAGCGATGTGGTATACCGGGGTTGACGTGCTGTCAGTGGATTGAATCAAGGCATGTGAAGCGTCTGGGGTAAACCATGGAAAGCTGTGTAGGTATGTATATTTGCGTGTGTGGACGTGTGTATGTACATGTGTATGGGGGGGGTTGGGCCATTTCTTTCGTCTGTTTCCTTGCGCTACCTCGCAAACGCGGGAGACAGCGACAAAGTATAAAAAAAAAAAAAAAAAAAAAATATATATATATATATATATATATATATATATATATATATATATATATATATATATATATATATATATATATATATATATATATATATATATATATATATATATATATATATATATATATATATATATATATATATATATATATATATATATATATATATATATATATATATAGAAACTTCAATTCTGTGTTTACCGATGATCACTTGACCTTAAGCATTCACCAGTAATCAATTTGGAAAATTCTTAAAAGAATTAAGGTATTCTGGACGAGCTTCGGTTTAATGTAGAATAATACAGGAAGCTCTGAATATTAAGGAAACCAGTGATCAAACAACTAGATTCAACTCTTTTTTGAAACAGATTGACAAAGATATAAGGTTTTACTGTTTTTTTTCACGCTCAAATGAGTTAACTACTAAAACAAAAGAAAACCCTTCGCCTCAGGTCCTCTCTCGAGGTGTGTGACATCCTTTAAGCTCAATAAATAGATTTAACGACAGAGCAATCAGTGCTGTCTGGCTGTGCCTCGCGGGGCTTGGGAAACGTAATGTGGCAACACCTAAGTGACGCTCTGTCTTGGTGCTTAGTATTGTTCTCATCCCTCCAGGTGGTATTCTGCCACGACCAGCCTCTCACATGGTGTTGATCTCCTGTTGTGATCAGCTTCCTACCAAGTGTTGTTTTCCTACCACAGCCAGCCTCTCACCTGGTGTTGTTCTCTTACCACAGCCAGCCTCTCAACTAGTGTTTTTTCTCACGCCACAGCCAGCCTCTCACCTGGTGTTGTTCTACTGCCACAGCCAGCCTCTCACGTGTTGTTCTTCTTCTACTACAGCCAGCCTATCGCCTGGTGTTGTCTCCTCCAGCAGCTCTCATGTGTGTTACCCTGCCAGCCTCTCAACTGTGGTTATTCTTCTTCCACCTGGTTGTCTTCTGTCACGGCCAGCTACCTACCTGGTGTTGTTTTCCTCCCACCTCCACCCTTTCACCTAGAGTTGTACTCCTGGCCCAGCCAGCCTCCCATTGTCAGCCTCCCCCTGGATTTGTTCTCCGACCACAATCAGCCTACATCTGGTGTCCTTTTTGTGCCACGGCCAATCTCCCATCTTTTGTAGTTTTCCTACTATGGCCTTTCTTTTCGTTTTTAGGTTGGAGGTCCAGTCACGGACAAAAGTCCACATCAAGGCCGGAATTTACTTGAAATGTAGAGATTAATGAAAGGTAAAAAAATAAGACAAGAGCAAATACTTACAAGTTTTGGAAGATCCCACCTGGTGTTGTTCTCCTGCCATGACCTAACTTTCAACAAATGTTGATCTAATACCACGGCCTACCTCCCACCTGACATTGATCTTTCGCCACGACCAGCCTCTCACTTGGTAGTTGTTCTCCAGCCATGGTCATCCTCTCACCTGTTGTTCTTTCACGGCCAGAGTCCCAACTGGCACTGTTTTCCTGTCATGGCCAGCTCCCCATATAGTGTTATTCTCCTGCTACGGTCACCTTCCCACTCGTGGTGTTCTGTCACGGTCATCCTCCTGCCTCGTGTTGTTCCACCACAGTCTACCTCCCACTTTATGTTGCTCTACTGCAACGGCCAGCCTCTCACTTGGTGTTGTCTTGCCAAGGCCAATCTCACACCTGGTGTTGTTCTCTTGCCACGGATAGTCTCCTATCAGGTTTTGTTCACCTGCCACAGTCAGACTACCACTGGTTACCATTCTTTTGCCACAACCAGCCACCCATCTGGTGTTGTTCTACCACGGCCGGCTTTGTTGTTGTTCTGTCGCGGCCAGACTTCCATCTCGTGTTCTTTTCATACTACGGCCTGCCTCCCACTTGGTATTATTATAACACGTCCAGTCTCCCACCTTGTGCTGTTCTCCTGCAACGGCCAGCTTCCTACCCGGAGCTGCTTTCCTACCACGGCCTACCTTCTGCCTAGTGTTGTTTTCCTGCCACGACCAGCTTTCCAACGTGGTGTATTTTTCATGTCATGGCCAGCCTCCCACTTGATGTTCTCCTGCCGCGGTCAACCTCTTAAGTGGTGTTGTTCTCCTGATACAGACAGCCTACCATCTGGTGATATTCTCCTGTCACGGTCAGCGTCCCACCCAATGTTGTACTTCTTCCACTGTCAGGCTCTCTTCTGGTGTTGTTCTCCTATCACGGCCTGCCTCTCACTTGGTGTTGCTTTCCTGCAACATTCAGCCTCCGGCCTGGTGCTCTCCTCCCAAGACTAGCCTCCAACCAGATATTGTTCTCTTGCCACGGTCATTCTCCCACCTGGCGTTCTGTTCCGGCCACAGTCAGCCTCCCAACCAACTGTGTTCTCGTTTCACGGGCATCCTTCCGCCTTGTGTTGTTCTTCCACGATCATTCTTCCACGTGGTGTTGTTCTTCTGCCCTGATCAGATTTCCACTTGGTGCTGTTTTCCTGCCACGGTCAGCTTTCCCCCTGGTGTTAATATCCTGACAAGGTCAGCCTTTTACTTGGTGTTGTTCGCCTTCCACGGCCAGTCTCCTACCAGGTGCTGTTCTCCTGCCAGAGTTAGCCTCACATTTGAACTTTTCCTGTCTTGGCCAGCCTCATACCTGGTGTTGCTGTAGTGCCATGGTAGCCTCCCACCTAGTAATGTTCTCTTGTGACAGTAAGCCTCCCTCGTGGTGTTGCTCTGCCACGGTCAGCCTCCTACCTGGTGTTATTTTCCTTCCACGGTTAAACCTCCACTTGGCGATGTTCTCCGGGTTCAGTCAGCCTCCCACCTGATGTTGTTCTCTTGCCAGATACAGCCTCACACTTTGTGTTAGTCTCCTACCATAGTCAGCCCCCCTGGTGTTGTTCTCCTGCCAAAGTCAGCCTCCCATGCGAATTTCTTCTGTCACAGCCAACTCCCTGCTTGGAGTTGTTCTTTAGTCATAGTCAAAATATCACCTAGTGCTCTTCTCCAGCCTCGATCAGCCTTCAACCTAATGTTGTTCCCCTGTCACAGTAAGCCTTGTACCTGTTGTCATTATCCCAAGGCTAGCCTCTTACCTGGTGTTGTTCTGCCACGGGCTGCTTCCTACCAGGTGCTCTTCTTCTACGGCCAGCTTCCCACCTGGTGTTTTTCTCTTGCCACAGTCAGGCTCCCACCTGAACATCTTTTCCTGCCACGGCCAGCATCCCACCTGGTGTTGCTTTCCTGCCATGGCTAGCCTTCCACCTGGTGTTGTTCTCTGTCTCAGCCAGCGTCCCACCTGGCGTTGCTTTCCTGCCATGGCTAGCCTTCCACCTGGTGTTGTTCTCTGCCCCAGCCAGAGTCCCACCTGGCGTTGCTTTCCTGCCATGGCTAGCCTCCAACCTGGTGTTGTTCTTCCTTCCAAGGCTCACCCTCTATTTGGCTTTGCTCTCCGGACACATTCATCTTTCCTCCTGCTGTTGTTATTCTGCCGCAGTCAGCCTCCCAACTATTGTCAGTCACCTGCCACAGTCAGCCTCCCATCTGATGTTCTTTTTTGCCACAGACAGCCTCCCATCTGATGTTCTTTTCTGCCGCAGCCAGCCTCTCTCCTCTTGTTAATCTCCCACCATAGTTAGCCTCCCACGTAATGTTGTTCTGCCACAGGTAGCCCCTCACCTGGTGTTGTTCTGCCACGATCAGCCTCCCACCGGCCCTCCCGGCCAGCCTCCCACCTGGCGTTGCTTTCCTGCCATGGCTAGCCTGCTACCTGGTCTTGTTCTCCTGCCACAGTCAGACTTCCACGTGATGTTGTTGTGCCACAGTCAGCCTCCCACATCGTTTTAATCTCCTACTATAGTCACCTTCCCACCTGGTGTTGTACTCTTGTCACAGTTAGCCTCTCACATGGTGTTGTTTCCTGCCATAGTCTGCCTCCCACTTGGTGTTGTTCTTCTATCACAGTCAACCTGTCACTAAGTGCTGTTCTCCAGCGTCAATCACTTTGTACCTAATGTCCCCCGCCACGGTCATCCTTGTACCTGGTGTCACTTTCCCACTACCAGCCTTTTACCTGGTGTTGTTCTCTTGCCAAAGCCAGCCACCCTCGTAGTGTTGTTCTGCCACGGCCTGCCTCGTACTGGGTGTTCTTGTTTTACGGCCAGCATCCCACCAGGTGCTGTTTTCTTGCCACAGTCATCCATCCACCTGGTGTGTTCATTCCAAAATCTGCCTCCCACCTCGTGATGCCCTCGTGCCACGGTCTGCCTCCTACATGGCGTTGTTCTCCTGCCACAGTCAGCCTCCCAACTTTTTTTGGTCAACTGCCACAGTCAACCCCCAACTGGTGTTTTTCTACCCCAGTCAATCTCCCACTTGGTGTTGTTCTCCTGCCACAATCAGCCTTCCACCTGGAGCTGTTCTCTTGCCACGGCGTGCCTCCTACATAGCACTGTACTGCCACGGTCTGCCTCCTGTCTGGTGCCACAGTCAGCTCCTCAACTGAATTCAGACAGCAACAGCCTGGTTTTCGGTTGGGAACTATGCTTTCGGTGTATTACAAATGCGGCCTTTCTTCGCAAGTTCCTTGTGGTGCCTCGTTACCACGGGAGAGGCGATGATGTATGAGAAGAAAAATTCTAAAAAAGGGGAAGTGAGAGCTGGGATGAGAGAGTATCATAAAACTTTAGGGAGAATAAAAAGATGTTTTGGAAGAAGGCAAATAGTGGAAGAAAGACAAGAAAACAAATGGGAACTTCGGTGAAGGGAGCGAAAAGGGAAGTGATAGCAGGTAGTGATGGAGTGAAGAGAAAATGAAGTGACTATTTTGAAGGATTGTTAAGTTTGTTTGATGATAAGAGTGACTGATGTAAAGTGTCTTGGTCGGGATGGTATGCGAAATGAGAAAGTCATGGAGAGTAGTTTGGTGAAGAGAGAGGAGGTAGGGAAAGCCTTACGTAAGATGAAGTGTGGCAAGGCGGCGAGAGTGGATGGTATTGCAGTTGAATTTTTTAGAAAAGAGGGTGACTGTGTTGCGGATTGGTTGGTAAGAATATCTGCGTATGTGTGGATCATAGTGAGGTGCCTGAGAATTAGCGGAATGCATGTATAGTGCCATTATATGAAGGCAAAGGGGGTAAAGGTGAGAGTTCAAATTACAGAGGTATAAGTTTGTTGAGTATACCTGGTAAATTATATGGGAGGTTATTGATTGAGAGGGTGAAAGCATGTACTGAGTATCAGATTGGGTAGGAGCAGTGTGGTTTCAGGTGTGGTAGAGTATGTGTGGATCAGGAGTTTGCTTTCAAGAATGTGTGTGATATACTTACAAAACATGGATTTGTATGTGGAATCTATGGATCTGGAGTGTACATATGATATGGTTGATATAGATACTTTGTGGAAGGTCTTAAGGTAAGCTGCTAGAAGCAGTGAGAAGTTTTATCAATGGTGAAAGGTATGTGTACGAGTAGGAAGAGAGGAGAGTGAATGGCTCCCACTGAAGGTTAGTCCGCAGCAGAGGTGTGCGATGTCACCATGGTTGTTCACTTTGTTTATGGATGGGGCAGTGAGGAAGGTAAATGTAAGAGTCTTAAAGAGAGAGGCTAGTATACAATGTGTTGGGGATGTGAGGGCCTGGGAAGCGAGTCATTTATGTTTCGACGATGATACAGCACTGGTGGCTAATTCGAGTGAGAAACTACAAAAGTTGGTGACCAAGTTTAGCAGACTGTGTGATAGAAAGTTGACAGTAAATGTGAATAAAAGCAAGGTTATTAGATCCAGCACTGTTGAGAGACAAGTTAGTTGGGATGTAAGTTTGAATAGAGAAAAATTGGAGGAAATATAGTGTTTCAGATATCTGGGAGTGGACTTGGCAGCGAATGAAACCATTGAAGCGGAAGTGAGCCATAGGGTGGAGGAGGGGGCGACAGTTCTCAAAATGATGAAGAATGTGTGGAAAGAGAGAACGTTATCTCGAAGACCAAACTTGGGTATGTTTGAAGGAACTGTAGTCCAGCAATATAATATGGTTGCGAGGCATGAGCTATAGATAAGGTGCGTGAAGAAGGGTTAATTTGTTGGAAATAAAATGTTTGAGGACAAAATATAGCGTGAGGTAGTTCGGTTGCGTAGTAATGAATGGGTAAGAGAGATTTATGGTAGTATAATGGGTGTGGTTGAGAGAGCACCATATCTGTACAATTCATATTTCTTGAGTGACCTACAATATTGATATTCATTGCAAGCGAAAATGTTTTCTGATTGTTGTAGTATATTATCAAACTGATATCCTTGTCTTCTTCAATCGCTTTGCAGTTTCTGGTCACAATATCTCGCGCGACTTTCTCGTCCTTTCGGTATGTTGTCGTAAATGTGTTCTTTTAGTAAACTTTAATGCCGTCATGTTGCGGTTGCCTGTTTCTCACTAGATGTAGCTCAAGCATGTTATTCACACTGGTATCAAATTCAGTATTTGAATATCCATTGTTAATTAACATTTGCCGGACAAGTCGAAGTTCTTAGTGTAGAGGTTGCCAGGTTGAGCACATCTTGATCGCTCCCCTTACGTATGCATGAATGACACTCCAATTGTAATTTTGAGTGCATTCACTTATTCCATTCATCCATTTACCTTGGGTGGTGGGTTTTCTGTAAACGTTGGCGATGAATGATAATGTAGCACTTACCATTACATCCAAGAAAGGAATCTTACCAATATCATTCAACTCTACCGCAAATCATAAGCCTGAAGTTTCTTGGAGTCGGTTACGGAGGTTTTCTAGTGAATTTAAGTTATCGAAGCAAATGAAAATGTCTATATGTCTGCAGTAAATTTGGGGTGTCATGCTCTCAGGTCGCAGTGCTGTAGTTGCGACATAGGACATTTATGCCTGCACAAAGAGAACCCCAGGGGGGGACCCCATGGCTATTCCATCCACCTGCCGATAAAGCTTGCCTTGCGGACATGTGAAAGGTGCTTTCATGGTGCAGGCACGTAACATTTCTCTTAATGTATATCTGGAAATCTTCAGGGGAGGTAGGCATGGTGATGGTAAACATAGCCCAAGATTATGTCTATTGTCCTCTCTACTGGTAAAATTGTGAAGAGAGACTCCACATACAAGGGAGCTGTGATGCCATGAGGTTCTATTTATTCCTAAGGATATCAATAAACTCTTCATTTAATTGTAGTGAGTAAGTCGTTGGGATGTATTCGTGGCCGTAATTAACGAGTTTACATGTGGGATTTCTTGAAATCTGTTGAAGTTTTGTTGGATCTTGCAGTATGGTCTCACGTTTTTGCAAGTAATCGTGGAATCAGTTATCACCTAGCCCCAAAATATGAAGAGGCTAACAAGAAGGGGAACTTTCTATCTTCTGTGAAGACTTGTGTAAATCATATAGACACGGGAAAATTATGGTGAACCCTGACTTGCAGGAACAGGTCGAGAGTACCAAAAGTGGGCATAATCCTTCGAAAGGACTACCCACACCACATGTACGGGAAGGGGTGAAACAATGGCATGATACTGAGAGGATCGCTGTCAGTCGTGCAGGTGGATGGACTAGCCATGAGGTCTCCCCTGATGATTTTCTTTGCGTAGGCATTTATGTCCTAGATCGAAACTGCAGGACTGCGACCTAAAAGCACGACACCTCAGATTTACTGCAGATATATAGACGACATTTTCATCTGCGTAGATAACTTAAAACTCACTGGAAAACTTCAGTAACCGACTTGAAAAAATTTCAGGCTTAAGGTTTTCAGTAGAAATGAATAACGTTGTAAGATTTCTTTCTTGGATGTAAAGATGAATGATACAACACTATCATTCGTCTCCGATCTTTACAGAAAGCCCACTAACCAAGGTAAATGTATGAGTGGAATGAATGACTGTGCTCAGATTTACAAGAAAGGTGTCATTCATGCATGCGTGAGGAGAGCGATAAAGGTGTGTTCAACCTGGAAATTTCTACACCAAGAACTTCGACGTGTCCGACAAATGTTAATTAAGACACACTATAACCAAGATATTGTATTGTCTCACACCGCTGACACAATACCCTTAGTACTGTAGTGCCTCACACCACTAACACTATACCCTAGGTATTCTAAAGCCTCACAACAGTTCCACTATACCCTTAGTATTGTAGTGACTCAAACCAATCACACTACCCATAGTATTGTAGTGCCTCACACTACTTAAACTATACACATAGTATCTAGAGCCTCACATCCTCACACTGTATCCGTAGTAATGTACGTCCTCACACCACTAACATTATACCTGGAGTGTTGTAGCGCCTCACAACACTCACACTATACCATAAGAATTCAGAGCTACACACTGCGTTCACAATACAAGTGATTATGTATTCCCTCACACCCTTTACACTATACCTTAGAACTTCACACCACTCACACTTTACCGTTAATGTTGTAGTGCCTCACAACACTCACACTCGACCCATAGTATTGTAGTGCCTCACACCACTCACACTGTAAGCTTAGCATTGTAGTGTCCTACATAAATCATACTAAACCCATTGTACTGTAGTGTCCAACATTGCTCAAATTGTATCCATAGTGTTGTAATGCCTCATACCACTCATACTATACCCTATGTTTTATAGAACCTCACACCACTCACGCTACATTCCTAGTATCATAGTGCATCACCATACACACTATACTCATACGGTTTCATTACCTCTAACAACTCGCACTATGCCATTAGTATTGTAGTGGCTCACACCACTCGCAATATACTAACAATGTTGTAGTGCCTCACACCACTCTCATTATACCCTTAGTATTTTAGTACCTCACACCTCTCACACTATATCCTTCGTATTGTAGTGCCTCTCAATCACACATACACTTACCCAAAGAATTATAGAGTCTCAAACCACTCGCACTATACCCTTAGTATTGTACTGCCTCATACCAATCACACTATACCCATAATCTTGTAGTGACTCACACAGCTCAAACTATACCCTTAGCTTTGTATTGCCACATACCAATCACACTATACTCGTAATAGTGTAGTGCCTCACACATTTCATGCTATATCCACATTATTGTAGTGACACACTACTCACGCTATTCCCTTACCAACACTCGCAATATAACAATATAACCAGAGTATTGTAGTGCCTCACACCACTCTCACTATTCCCTTAGTATTGTAGCACCTAACACCACACACACTATACCTTTAGTACTGCAGTGCCTCCCATAACTCAGAATATATACTCAGTATTGTAGTACCTCACACCATTTACTCTATACTCACGGGGTATTGTAGTGACTCTCACTATTTACACAATACCCTTAATATTGAAGTGTCTCCCACAACTCACACTATACCTTTAGTACTGAAGTGCCTGAAACCTCTCACACTGTACTGATAGCATCACTCATACTTTAACCGGAGTATTGTAGTGCCAAACACCACTCTCACTATACTCTTAATATTTCAGCACCTAACACCACTCACACTATACGCTTAGTTTGTAGTGCCTCGCACCACACACGTTATACCCTAAATATCGTACAGCACCCTAACACTCTATACCCTTAGAATTGTAGTACCTCACATCATTTACACTATACTCATAGGGTTTTAGTGCCTCACATCACTCATACTATATACTTAGTATTGTAGTGACAACCACACACGCTACACCCATAGTATTGTACGGCCTCAAAACTCTCACACTATACCCTTAGTAATGTAGTACCTCACAAAACTCACATTATACACCTAGTATAGCAGCTTCCAACATTACCCAAACTGTTTCCATAGTGTTGTAATGCCTTGTACAATATGTATTGTAGTGTCTCAGACAACTCACACTGCACTCGTAGTACTATAGTGCCTCACACCACTCACACCATATTCATACGGTTGTAGTGCCTCACATAACTCACACTATGTCCTTAGTATTGTATTACTTCACACCATTCATCCTATAATAAAAGCATTGTAGCACCACACATCACTCACACTATACCTCAGTATTATAGTACCTCATACCTATCATATTATACCCATAATCTAGTAATGCCTCAAACCACTCACACTATACCCTTAGTATCGTAGAGCCACACACCACTCGAACTATACTTTTAGTACTGTAGTGCTTCATATAACTCATGCCATACCCGCAGTATTGTAGTGACTCACACCACTCACTGTATACCCGCAGTATTGTAGTGACTCACACCACTCACTGTATACCCTTAGTATTGTAGTGCTTCAAGCCATTTACACAATACTTAAAGGATTTTAGTGCCTCAAACCACTCACACTATACCTTTAGTATTGGAAATCATCACACTCCTAACACTACAACCTTAGTGTTGTAGCGCCTCACACCACTCACACTAAACCCTTAGCATTGTAGTGCTATATTCACACTATATTCTTAGCATTTTAGTGCCTCCCACGACTCTCACTATGCCTTTAGTATTCTAGTGCCTGAAACCACTCACACCGACACTTAGTATTGTAGTGCCTCACACCACTCATACTATACTCCTATCATTGTAGTGCCACATACAACTCACACTATAACCACAGTATTGTAGTGACTTGCAGCACTCACACTATACCCTTAGTATTGTAGTGTTTCAAATCACTCACGCTATACCCTTAGCACAACTCAGACTATAAACAGCGTATTGTAGTTGCTCATACCACTCTCACTATACCTTTAGTATTGTAGAGCCTGAGAGCACTCACACTTTACAATTAGTATTGTAGTAACTTACGGAACTCACTCTATACCAGTGGTGTAGTACTTCCCAACATTACCCAAACAATATCCACAATATTATAAAGCCTCAAAACACTCCTAGTATACCCAAGTATCATAGTGTCCCATATCACTTACACTATACCTATAATATCATAATCCCTCACACCATTCACACTATACCCTTATCATTGTAGTGCCTCCCAACACACACTATACCCTTAGTATTGTAGTGCCTGAAACAACTCACTCTATATATTTAGTATTATAGTATCACACACCAATTATACTATACTCTTATCATTGTAGTGCTACGCACAACTCATACTATATCCACAGTATTGTAGTGACTCACACCACTCACACTATGCCATTAGTATTGTAGTGCCTCAAACCATTCACACTACACCCTTAGCACCACTCATACTATAACCAGACTGTAGTTCCTCAAACCAGCTCTTACAATACATTTAGTATTGTAGAGCTTCAAACCACTCACACTATACCCTTAGTATTGTAGTGACGTATATAACTCTCTATTTCCCTAGTATTGTAGTTTCCAACATTACCCAAACTGTATCCACAAATTGGTAAAGCCTAAAAACGCTCATAATATACTCATAGTAATAGAGCACCTAACACCACTCACACTATACCCTTAACATTGTATTGCCTCACCAATTTTACTATAACGACAGTATTGCAGTGCCTCACATCACTCACACTATACCCTAATTAATGTAGTGCATCATACCAGATACACTACATAATCCTGTAGTGCCTCACACCACTCACACTGTACCCTTAGTATCGCATTGACACACACCACTCACACTATGCTCGTAGTATTGTAGCGCCTCACACAACGCATGCTATACTCTTGATATTTTAGTAACTCTTCACTCACACTATATCCTTAGTATTGTAGTGCCTCAATTCGCTGACACTATACCCTAAACACCACTCGTACTATAACCAAAATATTGTCGTGCCTCACAACACTCTCATTATACCTTTAGTATTGTAGAGCTTCAAACCATTCTCGCTATACCCTTAGTATTGTAGTAACTTACATAACTCACTCTATGTCCCTATTATTGTAGTTTCCAACATTACCCAAACTGTATCCACAATGTTGTAAAGCCTAAAAACGCTCATAGTTCCTATGATACTATAGTGCCTCGCACAACTCACACTATACTCATAAGGTTATAGTGCTCACACCTCTCACACTATACTTTTAGTACTGTATTACCTCACACTAGTTATACTGTAAGGACAGAATTGCAGTGCCTCACACCACTCACACTGTACCTTTAGTAATGTAGTGCATTATGCTAATCACACTACATCCACTCAAACTAGATCCTTAGTACTGTATTGCCACACACCATTCACAATATACTCAGAGTATTGTAGTGCCTCGTACAATTCATACTACCCTCTTGGCATATTAGTAACTCCCACCACTCACACTATATCCTTAGCATCATTGCTTCCAACACTACTCACACAATACCTTTAGTTTTGTAATGCCCTCCACCCCTTACACTATACATATAGTATTGTCATACTTCACACAATCTACACAATATCCAGGGGTTTTAGTGCCTTACACCACTCACTCTATACGTTTAGCATTGTAGACCATCACAATACTAACACTATACCCTTAGTATTGCCGTGCCTTACACTATATGCACTATACCCTTAGTACTGTAGTGAATCCCACCTCTCACACTGTACCCTAAGTATTTTAGTGCCTCAAATCACTCACACTATACATTTAGCACAAATTCTATAATCAGATTATTGTAGCGCCCCACACCATTCTAACTATATCCTTAGTATTGTAGCACTTACCAACACTCACACTATACCTTCAGTTTTTGTAATGCTTCACACTATACATTTATTATTACATAGCCTCGTATCACTCACACTGTACCCTTAGTATTGTAGTGCTTCATACCAGTTACACTATACTCATAGGGTTTTAGTGCCTCACACTACTCATGCTATACACTTAGTATTGTAAAGTATTACACTGCTCACACTATACCCTTAGTATTGTAGTGCATCAAGCTAATCATATGATACCCTTGGTATTGTAGTGACCAACACTATTCACACTATACCCATAGTATTGTAGTGGATAAAACCACTCACACTATACATTTAGCACCACTCACACCATAACGAGAATATTACAGTGCCTCACACCATTCCCACAATTCTCTTAGTATTGTAACACCAAGCACCATTCACACTATACCCTTAGTTTTGTATTGTCTCACACCGCACATGCTATACCCTTAGTATTATAGTACCTCATACCATTTACACAATACTCATTGGGTCTTAGTGCCTCACACCACGCACACTATGCTCTTAGTATTGTAGAGCATCACACTAATCACACAGTATTAATATTGTAGTGAATCTCACCTCTCACACTATACCCTAAGTATTTCTGTGCCTCAAATCACTCACACTGTACACTTAGTATTGTAGTACCACACACCACTCATGCCACTGTATCACTGTATCACTGTCACACCACTCTATCACTGTAGTACCACACACATTTCATACTATAGCCAGAGTATTATAGTAACTCACACCTCTCACCTTAATATTGTAGTGACTCAAACCACTTACACTATGCCCTTAGCACCGCTCATACTATAACCTGAGTATTGTAGTTCCTCAATCCTTTCTCACTATACCTCCAGTATTGTAGAACCTCAAACCACTCACACTGTACCCTTAGTATTGTAGTACCATACATAATTCGCTATATACCCCTAGTGTTGTAGTTTCCAGCATTACCCGAACTGTATCCACAATGTTGCCTGAAAACAATCGTACTATACCCAAGTATCGTAGTGTCTCATATCACTCACACTATACCTATGATATTAAGTCACTCACACCACTCACACTGTACTCATACGGTTGTAGTGCCTCACACCTTTCAAACTATACCCTTAGTATTGTATTGCCTCTTACCAATTGTACTATAACGACAGTATTGCAGTGCCTCACACCACTCATCCTGTACCCTCAGGTTTGTAGTTCACCGCACCAATCACACTACACCCATAATCCTGTAGTGCCCACACCACTAAACTATACCCTTAGTATTGTATTGCCACACACAACCTTTGCTATGCCCATGGTATTTTCGTACCTTACACCACTCATACAATATCTTTAGTATTATAGTGTCTCAAACCACTCACACTATACCCTTAGCACCACTCGCACTATAACCAGAGTTTTGTAGCACCTCACGCCATTCTCACTATACCGTTAGTGTTGTAGCACCTAACACCACTCACAATATACCTATAGTTTTGTAGTGCCTCCCATCACTCACACTATACACTTAGTATTGTAGTGCTTCGCATCATTTACACAATGGTGTCTCACATCACTCACACTATATCCATAATATTTCAGTGCCTCACACCACTCACACTATACCAATGCGGTTGTAGTGCCTCGCACCACTCACATTATACACTTATTATTCCAGTGTCTCACCATATTTACACTATACCCATATGATTTTAGTGCCGCACACCACTTACAGTATACCCTTAGTAGTGTATTGCCTCAAACCACTCACACTATACCCTTGGCACCACTCGTACTAAAACCAGAGTATTGTAGTGCCTCACAACACTCTCACTATACCCTTGGCAACATTCGTACTAAAACCAGAGTATTGTAGTGCCTCACAACACTCTCACTATACCCTTGGCAACACTCGTACTAAAACCAGAGTATTGTAGTGCCTCACAACACTCTCACTATACCCTTAGTATTGTAGCACCTAACACCACTCACACTTTACTGTCAGTTTTCTAGTGTCTCACGCCACACACACTATCCTCTTTAAATTGTAGTGTTTCCCACCACACACTGCACACTTAGTATTGCACTACTTCACACCTTTTACTCTATACTCATAGGGATTTCGTGCCTTACACCACTCGCATTTACTCTTAGCATTGCAATGTCGCGCCTCATACCACTCACACTATACCCTTAGAATTGTATTTCCTAAAACCTATCGATCTATCATGACAGTATTGTAGCACCTTACTCCACTCACACTATAACCTTATTATCGTAGTGCCTCGCACCAATCGCACTATACCTATAATATTGTAGTCCTTCAAACCACTTAGTATTGTAGTACCACACGTTATTCATACTATACTCTTAGTATTGTAGTGCATGACACAACATGTACTGGACTCAGTATTGTAGAGACACACACCACTCACACTATACCCATAGTATTTAGAGCCACAAACCACTCAGGCTAAACCCTCAGTATTGTAGTAACTTACTTAACTCACTCTATACCCCTAGTATTGTATTTTCCAAGATTGCCCAAACTGTATTCACTGTTGTAGTGTTTGAAAACACTCCCAGTATGTTGTAATATCTCACATCAATCACACTATACCCCTAATATAATAGGGCCTCATATCACTCACCTATACTCATACGGTTGTAGTGCCTCACACCTCTCACAATACATCCTTAGTAATGTATTGTCTCGCACCAATTATACCATAACGACAGTATTGCAGTGCCTCACACCACTCACACTATACCCTTAGTATTGTAGTGACAAACCAAACAAACTATACACAGTATTGCAGTACTTCACACCATAACACTACCCTCTTATTAGCGTAGTCCCAAACGCCACTCACACTATACCCTTAGTATTTAAGGGCCTCAAACGACTCATACAATATATTTAGAACCACTCATACCATATCTAGGGTATTGTGGTGCCTCACATCACTATTGCACCTCACACTGTTCACTCTATGCCCTTAGTTTTCTAGTGCCTCACAACACATACTTATATCCATAATATTGTAGTGCATCCTGCCACTTACACTATACCCTTTACTTATAAAGATTTAGTGCCTCACACTACACATACTTATATCCATAATATTGTAGTGCATCCTGCCACTTACACTATACCCTTTACTTATAGATATTTAGTGCCTCACACTACACACACTATACCCTTAGTATTGTAGAGCCTCAGACAACTCACATTATACTCTTAGCATTGTATTGTCTCTCACCACTCACACTATACCCTTAGTATTGTAGTACCTTTCATAACTCACACTATCCCTTAGTAATATAGTTTCCAACATTAGCTAAACTGTATCCATAGTGCTGTAATGCCTCAAAACACTCATACTGTACTCAAAGTATTATTTTGTCTCAAATCACTCACAGTACTCCCCAAATATCATAGTGCCTCACTCCGCTCACACTATACTCATTCATTTGTAGTGCCTCACAGCACTCTATACCCTTAGTATTGTATTCCTTCACACCAACCGTGCTATAATGACAGTATTGCAGTGCCTCATTCCACTCAAACAATACCTTTAGTACTGTAGTGCCTCATAAAATCACACTATGCCCAAAATCTTGTAGCGCATCACACAACTCATACAATGCCCCTTGTAGTGTAGTGCCACACACCACTCACACTATACCGTTGATATTGTAGTGCCTCAAACCACTCACACTATAACATTAGCACCACTTATGCAGTAACTGAGTGTTACAGTGCATCACAACACTCACACTATACCCATAGTATTGTAGACTCTCACACCACTCACACTCTACCCTCATTTTTGTGGTGCTTCTCACCACACACTCAGCCTTTTGCCTTTAGTATTGTAGTGCTGAGCACCAATAGCCTTTGTATTGTGTTGCCTCACACAACTCACACTATACATTTAGCACTGTAGTGCCTGAAAGAAATCACACTATACCCATAGTATTGTACTGATTCATACCATTCATACTATACCCACAGTATTGTAGTGCTTTACGCCGCTCACACTATCCGCTTAGTATTGTATTGTATCCCACCAATCGTGCTATAACGACAATATTTAAGTGCCTCACACCACTCATACAAATCCAACATTTTTGTAGCGACACTCACCACACACACTATTCCTTAGTATTGCAGTGTCTAATATCAGTCACACTATAGCCTTTGTATTGTATTGCCTCACAAAAAATGTACCAGTAGTATTGTAGTACCTCTTACTACTCACACTGTACCCTTAGTATTGCAGTGCCCCAAACCGCTCATACTATGCATTTAGCAACACTTATACTATAACCAGAGCATTGCAGTGGCTCACACCACTCTCACTATATCCGTAGCATTTATCACCTAACACCACTTACACTATACCCTCAGTTTTCTTGTGCCTCACACCACATACATATTACCCTTAGTATTGCAGTGCCTCAGACCACTCACACTACACCCTTAGCACCACTCATACTATGATTAGAATATTATAATTCATCGCACCACTTTCACTATACCCTCAGTATTATGGTGATTCAAACCACTCACACTATACCACTAGCACCACTCATACTATAACTAGAACAGTAATGTGTCTCACACCATTCTCGCTATACGCATAGTATTGTAGTACCTCACACCACCCTCATTATTCCCTCATTTTTTGTAGTGACTCACTACACACACTATACTCTTATTATTGAATTGCATCAAACCAAACATAGTACTGTAATGCCTCACACCAAAAACTCTATACCCATAGGATTGTAGTGCCTCACACCACTCACACTATGCCCTTAGTATTGTAGTTCCTAAACCACTCACACAATACCCGTATCACCATTCGTACTATGATCAGTGTTGTACTGCCTCACACTAATCTCACTATACCGTTAGTACTGTAGTCCCTCACACCACTCACACTATACCCTCAGATTAGTACTGCCTCTCACAACACACACTATACCCTTAGTATTTTAGTGCCAAACACCAATCACACTATAGCCTTTGTACTGTATTATTTCACACAACTCACACTATACCCTTAGCATTGTAGTACCTGAAACAAACCACACTATACCCATAGTGTTACACTCCCTTACACCACTCACACTGTACCCAAAGTTTTGTAGTGCCTCACACCACTCACACTATAACCTTAGTATTGTATTGCATCACACCAATCCTTTTATAATAACAGTATTGAAATGCCGCACTCCATTCAAACTATACCCTTAGTATTTCAGTGTCTCATACCAGTCACACCATACCCATGATTTTGTAGTGTCTTCATCACTCACACTGTATCCTTACTATTGTAGTGCCACACATCACTATATTGTAATGCCTCACACAACTCATAACCACAATATTCTAGTGAATCACACCACTCACACTGCACCCTCAGCATCGAATTCCCTCAAACCAATCACACTATGCCCTTAGCACCACTCACACTATTACCAGAGAATTATAGTGCATCAGACCACTCTCACTATATCCTTAGTATTGTAGTGATTCAAACCATTTACACTATACCTTTAGTATTGTATTGCCTAACACCAATTATACTATAACGACAGTATTGTAGTGCCTCACACTACTTACACTATACCCTTAGTATTGTAGTGGCACATACCACTCACACTATACTCTTGTATAGTGATGCCACATACAATTCAGAGTATACCCTTCGCATTGTAGTGCCTCAAACCACTTATATATGCCCTTAGCACCACTCGTACTATACCCAGAGTATTGTAGTGCTGCACACCTATCTCACTATATCCTTAGTAATGTAGCACCTCAAACCATTCACACTATACCCTTAGTTTTTACTCTCTCTCTCTCTCTCTCTCTCTCTCTCTCTCTCTCTCTCTCTCTCTCTCTCTCTCTCTCTCTCTCTCTCTCTCTCTCTCTCTCTCTCTCTCTCTCTCTCTCTCTCTCTCTCTCTCTCTCTCTCTCTCTCTCTCTCTCTCTCTCTCTCTCTCTCTCTCTCTCTCTCTCTCACACACACACACACACACACACACTGTACCCATAGTATTGCTGTACCGGACCCCAATCGCACTATAGCCTTTGTATTGTGTTGCACTCTACAAATCACACAATAGATTTAGTATTGTATTGCCCTACATATTTCGCACTATGCTCCTAGTATTGTAGCGGCCAACATTAGTCAAAGTGTATTCATAATGTTGTAATGCCTTTAAACAGTCATACTATACCCACCGTGTAAATGTGACTCACACCACTCACACTATACCCTTAGTATTGTTTTCCCTTAAACCAATCAAACTATTCTCATATTGCCTCACCCACGCACACTGTACCTTTAGTATTGCAGTGCCACACAACACACTCTATACTCTTAGTATTGTAGTGCCTCACACAGCTATTGCAATACCCACAGTATCTTAGTGATTCATACCACTCACACTATACTCCTAACATTGTAGTGCCTCAAACCACTAACACTATACCCTTAGCACCACTCGTACTGTAACCAGAGCATTGTAGTTGCTCAAACACCTCTCACTATACCCTTAGTACTGCAATGCATCACACCAGTCGTGTTATACCCTTCTTACTCAATTGCCTAGTACTGATCACCCATGATCCTGTAATGCCTCACATCACTCACACTATAACCTCACTACTGTAGTGCGACACACCACTTACACTATACTCTTATTATTGTAATGCCTCACACAGCTCATATCCACATTACTGTGGTGACTCACACCACTCATACTGCACCCTTAGTATTGCATTGCCTCAAATCCCTCACACTATACCCTTTGTACCACTGATACTATTACCAGAGTATTATAATGCACCTGACCGCTCTCACTATACCCTTAGTAATGTAGTGCCTCAAGCCTCTCACACTGTACTCATACGTCTGTATTGCCTCACAACATTCACATCATACCTTTAGAATTCTATTGTCTAACATCAGTTATTCTATAATGAGAGTATTGTAGGGCCTCACAGCACTCACACTATTCCCTTAGTATTTTATTTCCTAACGCAAATCACACTCTGCCCATAATCTTGTAGTGTCTCACACCACTTACACTATTCCCTTAGTACTGCAGTGCCATACACCACTCACACAATACTCTTAGTATTGTAATGCTTCATACAATTCGTAGTACACCCGTAGTATTGTAGTGACTCACACCACTTACACTATTCCCTTAGTACTGCAGTGCCATACACCACTCACACAATACTCTTAGTATTGTAATGCTTCATACAATTCGTAGTACACCCATAGTATTGTAGTGACTCACACCACACACACTATACCCTTAGTTTTATAGTACCGGACACTAGTCGCACTATAGCCTATGTATTGTATTGCCTCACGCAAATTACATTATACCCTCAGTATTGTATTGCCCTACATAACTCGCACTATGCCCATAGTATTGTAGCGGCCAACATTACTGAAACTGTATCCATAGTGTTGTAATGCCTTTAAACACTCATCCTATACTCACAGTATAGTAGTGACTCGCACAACTCACACTATACCCTTAGTATTGTTTTGCCTCAAACCAATCAAACTATACCCATAATCTCGTAGCGTATCACGCCACTGACACTATACCCTTGGTATTGTAATTCAACACGCAACACACACTATATTCATGCGATATCCATAGTATTGCAATGACTGACGCCACTCACATTATACCCTTAGTAATGTCGTGCTTCAAACCACTCACACTATACCATTAGCACCACTCGCACTATAACCAGAGTACTGCAGTGCCTCAAATAACTCTCACCATACTCTTAGTATTGTAGCATCTACCACCACTCACACCATACCCTCAGTTTTTTCGTGCCTCACAACACACACTATATCCATAGTGTTGTAGTGCCTGACACCAATCACACTATAGCCTCTATATTTATTGCTTCACAAAACTCAATCTATACCCTTTGTTGAAATCCCTCAAACCAAACACACTATACCCATAGTATTGTAGTAACTAGCACCAAACATACTATATCCATAATACTGTAGTGCCTCGTAAGTCTCATTCGATACCCAAAGTACGATATTGACTTAAACCACTCACACCACACTACTAGTACTGTAGTGCCTCAAACTACACTACTATAGCCTTACCACCGCTCATGCTATAATCAGACTATTGTAATGCATCACAGTATACCCTTAGGATTGTAGTAAATGACACCATTCACACCATAGCCTTTGCATTACATTGCCTCAAACAACTTTCACTATGCCCTTAGTATTGTTGTACCTCAAACCAAACATATCATACCCAGAGTATATTAGTGCCTAACATCACTCATACTATACTCTTAGTATTGTAGAGCCTCACACCATTCACACTGTATCCTTAGTATTGCAGGGCCTCAAACCACTCACACTATTCCCTTAGCACCACTCGTACTGTAACCGAAGTAAAGTAGTGCCTCATACCACTCTCATTATACCTTTAGTATTGTAGCACCTCACACCACTCATACTATACCATCAGTTTTGTGGTGCTTCACACAACACACACTATACCTTTAATACTGTAGTGCATGAAACCAAACACTCTATACCCATAGTGTTGAATTACCTCACACCGCTAACACTGTAACCATAGGATTGTAATGCCTCACACCACTCAGTGAATAATTCTCGTATTGTAGTTCCTCAAACCAATCTCACTATACCTTTAGCGCCACTCGTACTATGACTAGAGTATTGTATTGCCTAACACCACTCCTACTATGCCCTTAACATTGTAGCATTTCACACTACTCACACTCTACCCTCAGTTTTGTTGTGCCTTACACCAAACATACTATACCCTGAGTGTTGTAGTGCCTCACACCAAATAACTATACTCATAGTGTTGTAGTGCCTCACACCACTCATACTATACCCTCAGTATTGTATTGCCTAACACTCACACTGTACCCTTAGTGTCACTTAAACACATACACTGTTCCCATAGTGTTTTAGAGCCCAAACCACTCACTCTATACCCTTAGCATTGTTTTTTTTTTTATCTATTTTTACTTGCTTTGTCGCTGTCGCCCGCGTTAGCGAGGTAGCTCAAGGAAACAGACAAAAAAATGGCCCAACCCACCCACATACACATGTATATACATACATGTCCTCACACGCAAATATACATACCTGTGCATCTCAATGTATACATATATATACACACACAGACATTAAACATATATACACATATACATAATTTATACTGTCTGCCTTCATTTATTCCCATCGCCACCTCACCACATATGGAATAACAACCCCCTCCTCCCTCATGTGTGCGAGGTAGCGCTAGGAAAAGACAACAAAGGCCCCATTCGTTCACATTCAGTCTCTAGCTGTCATGTAATAATGCACCGAAACCACAGCTCCCTTTCCACATCCAGGCCCCACAGAACTTTCCATGGATTACTCCAGACACTTCACATGCCCTGGTCCAATTCATTGACAGCACGTCGACCCCGGTATACCACATCGTTCCAATTCACTCTATTCCTTGCACGCCTTTCACCCTCCTGCATGTTCAGGCCCCGATCACTCAGAATCTTTTTCACTCCATCTTTCCACATCCAATTTGGTCTCCCACTTATCCTCGTTCCCTCCACCTCTGACACATATATCCTTTTGGTCAATCCTTCCTCACTCATTCTCTCCATGTGACCAAACCATTTCAAAACACCCTCTTCTGCTCTCTCAACACACTCTTTTTATTTCCACACATCTCTTTTACCCTTACATTACCTACTCGATCAAACCACCTCACACCACATATTGTCCTCAAACATCTCATTTCCAGCACATCCACCCTCCTGCGCACAACTCTATCCATAGCCCACGCCCCGCAACCATACAACATTGTTGGAACCACTATTCCTTCAAACATAGCCATTTCTGCTTTCCGAGATAATGTTTTCGAGTTCCAAACATTCTTCAAGGTTCCCAGGATTTTGACCCCATCCCTCACCCTATGATTCACTTCTGCTTCCATGGCTCCATCCGCTGCCAGATCCACTCCCAGATATCTAAAACACTTCACTTCCTCCAGTTTTTCTCCATTCAAACTTACCTCCCAATTGACTTGACCCTCAACCCTACTGTACCTAATAACCGTGCTCTTATTCACATTTACTCTCAACTTTCTTCTTTCACACACTTTGCCAGACTCAGTCACCAGCTTCTGCAGTTTCTCACATGAATCAGCCACCAGCGCTGTATCATCAGCGAACAACAAGTGACTCACTTCCCAAGCTCTCTCATCCACAACAGACTGCATACTTGCCCCTCTTTGCAAAACTCTTACATTCACCTCCCTAACAACGCCATCAATAAACAAATTAAACAACCATGGAGACATCACACACCCCTGCCGCAAAACTACACTCACCGAGAACCAATCACTTTCCTCTCTTCCTACATGTACACATTCCCTACATCCTCGATAAAAACTTTTCACTGCTTCTAACAACTTGCCTCCCACACCATATATCCTTAATACCTTCCACAGAGCACATCTATCAACTCTATCATATGTCTTCTCCAGATTCATGAATGCTACATACAAATCCATTTGCTTTTCTAAGTATTTCTCACATACATTCTTCAAAGCAAACACCTGATCCATACATCCTCTGCCACTCATACTGTTATACACTCATATTGTTATACCTTATATAACTCACACTATACATCTTGTCTTTTAGATTCCAACATTACCGAAGTTGTATCCACGGTGTTGTAATGCCTCAAAACACTCATGCAGCACCCTAAGTATTGTAGTATTTCACACCACCCACCTCTGGTATCATAGTGCCTCACGCCGGTCACGCTATACTCATACGGTTTTAAAGCCTCACACCACTTCACTTCATTCGCTCTATGGTGCATCACACCACTTAAACTATACCCTTAGTATCATAGGGCCTTATACTAATCACTCTATACTATTAATCTTGTAGTGCCACACACCATTCACACCATACCCTTAGTATTGCAATTCCTCGCACAACTCATAGTAGACCCACAGTATTTCAGTGACTCACATCATACTCTTAGTCTTGTAGTGCCTCAAACCACTCACATTATGCCCTTAGCACCATTCATACTATAACCAGAGTATTGTAGTGCATCACATCACACACGTTATTAACTTAGTACTGTATTCCTTGACATCAATCACATTATAGCCTTTGTATTTTATTGCCTCACACAACACACGCCATGCCCTTAGTATCGTAGTGCCTCAAACCAAGCACACTATGCCCATAGCACTGCAGTGCCTTACACCAAACACACTATACCTTTAGTAATGTAATTCTTCACACCACTTACACTATACCCTCAGTTTTTATTGCCTCACACCACACACACAAAGTATTGTAGTGTCTAAAACCAAAAACACTATGCCCCTAGTATTGTAGTGCTCACACCACTCACACTATACCCTTAGTGTTTTAGTGCCTCACACCACTCACATCATACCCTTAGTATTGTGATACCTCACAGCACTCACACTTTACCCTTGGTATTGTAATGCCTCACCCCACTCACATTATACCCTTAGTATTGTAGTGCCTAACAACACTCACAATAAACTCTTAGCATTGTAGTGCCCTACATATCTCACACTATACCCTAATCCAAAATAACTCAAACGGTATTCATAGTGTTGTAATGCCTTAAAACACTCATACCGTACCCTAAGTATTGTAATGCCTCACACTACTCATACTATACCCCTAGGACTGTAGTGGCTCAAACTACTCATATTATACTCATAGGGTTGTAGTGCCTCACACCATTCACGCTATACCTTTGGTAATGCAGTGTCTCACAACACATACACTATTCTCCTTAGTATTGTAGAGCCTCGAACCACTAACACTATACCCTTAGTGTGGTATTGCCCTACATAACTCACTCTATGCGCCTAGTATTGTAGTGTCTAACATTACTTAAACTGTGTCGATAGTGTTGTAATTCCTTTAAATACTCATACTATACCCTAAGCATTGTAGTGCTTCACACTACTCACAGTATGCCTTTGATATTGTATTGCCTCACACCAATCACACTGTACCCATAACCTTGTAGTGCCTCACACCACTCACACTATACCCTTAGTATTGTCGTGCCTCACACCACTTTTAGTAATAATGTATCTCAAACAAATCATAATATACCCAAAGTATTGTAGTGACTCACACGTCTCACACAATACCCTTAGTATTGTAGTGCTTCACACCCCTCACACTATACCCTAAGTACTGTAGTGCCACACACCATTCGCAATATACCCTTAGTATTTTAGTGCCTCACACAACTCATGGTACCCACAGTATTGTAGTGACTCACACCATAAGCACCATGCCATTAATACTGTAGTGCCTCAAACCACTCATACTATCCCCTTAGCACTACTCGTTCTATAACCAGAGTATTGTAGTGCCTCACATCGCTCTTACTATACCCATTATATTGCAGCACCTCACACCACTTACACTATACCCTTAGTTTTGTAGTGCCTCACAGCACTCATATTATGCTCTCAGTGTTTTAGTGCATGACACCAATCACAATATACCCTTTATATTGTACTGCCTTACATTACTCACACTGTACCCTTAGTATCAGAGTGTCTCAAACCAAACATGCAATACCCGCAGTATCATAGTGCCTCACACCACTCTCATTATACAAGTAGGACAACTACTATAACCAGAGTATTGTAGTGCCTCACACCACTCTCACTATACCCAGAGTATTGTATCACATCACACCAATTACACTATACCCCTAGTATTGTATCACATCACATCAATTACACTATGCCCTTAGTTTTATAGCTCCTCGCACCAATCACACTATATCCGTAGCTTTATACTGCCTCCCACCACTCAAACTATACCCTTAGTATTGTAGTAACTCACTCCATTTACACTATACCCCTGCTATTGTAGTGAATCACACCACTCACTCTATATCCTTATTATTGTAATGCTTCACACTACTCATACTATACCCACAGTACTGTACTGCCTCACTCCACTCACGCTATAACCTTCGTATTGTTGTGCCTCATACCACTCACACTTACCCATATCATTGTCGTGTGTCACGCCACACAAATTATATCCTTATTTTTGTAGTGCCTCACATCGCTCACACTATAGCATTAGTACTGTAGTGCCTCACACCACGCACTCTATACCTTACTGTTGTACTGCCTGACACCACTCACACTGTACCTTTAACATTGTAGTGAATCGCACCACTCATGCTATAACCTTAGTATTGCAGTGCTTCACACCACACACACTATGCCTTTAGTGTCTAGTGCCTCACACCTCTCACACTATACCCTCAGTGTTGTAGTGCCTCGCGCCCATCTCGCTATACCATTAGGATAGTAGCGCTTCACACCACTCACACCGTACCCTCAATATTGTTAAGCCTTACACCGCTCACACTATACACTATGTATGTACAGCCTCACACCACTCACACTATACGCTTAGCACTGCAGGTCCTCACATCACTCACACTATACTCACAGTATCGTAGTGGCTTACACCACCCACAATATGCACTTATCATGTAGAACCTCACACTATACACTTAATATTGTAGGTCTGCACGCCACTCACAGTATGCCCATAGTATGATAGTGCCTTACACCACACACTGTACCCTTCGTGTTGTATTACCACACACCAATCACACTATACCCTTAGTATTATAGTACCTTACTCCATAAACGCTATACCCTTTGTGTATCAGTGCCTTATCATACCCTTAGTAACGTAGTGCCTCACACCACACACACTATACCCTTGGTATTCTAGAACCTCACACTATTCACACTGTACCGATAATATTTTTGTTCTTTCCACCATCTATATAGTACTGCAATGCCTCATATCACTCCAACTACACTCTTAGTATTGTAGTACATCACACCACTCACACTGTACACTTAGTATTGTACTGCCTCAAACTACTCACACTTTACCTTTAGAATTTTTGTTCCTTATATCACTCACACTATACCCCTAGTATTGTAGAGACTAACATTACTCAAGCTGTATCCAGAGTGTTGTAAGGCCTCAAAACACTCATACTGTACTCTGAGTATTGTGGTGCCCACTATACTCAGAGGGTTTTTGTGCCTCACAGCACTCGCATTCTACCCTTAGTATTGTGGTGCCTCACAATAATCACTTTATAACTTTAGTATTATATTGCTTCACACCATGATCATAGTGTTTCAATGCATCACAACACTCATACTGTTCCCTTAGTATTGTATGCCTCACACCACTCACATTAAACCCAGAGTATTGTAGAACCTAACACTGTTCTTATTATACCCTTATTATTGTAAAACCTCACACTATAACCTTAGTATTGTAGTGCCTCACACCACTCCTAATATACGCACTGTATTGTAGTGACTCACATCACTCACACTATAACCCTGGTAGTGTTTTTTCTAGCATTACTCATACTGTGTCCACAGTGTTATGATGCCTCGAAACACTCATATTATACCCAAAGCATTGTAGTGCCTGAAACTATTCACACTGTAGTCATAGGATTGTTTTGCTTCACACCATTCACACTCTATCGTAGGGCTGTAGTATCTCACACAACTCAGACCATACCCGTATTGTAATGCATCACATCACTTGCACTATACCGACAGTATTGAAGTGCAACACATAAGTCGCACTATACCTGTAGTATTGTAGTGCCTCACACCACTCATGCTATACTCTTAGCACTGTAACACCTGACTCCACTCACACCGTACCCTCAACATTGATGGGCCTTACACCATTCATACTGTACACTTAGCATGCAGAGCCTCACACCACTCATACTATGCTCACATTATTGTAGGGCCTTACACCACTCGCAATATATACTTAGTATGTAGAACTAACACCCCTCACACTATACACAATATTGTCGGTCAGCACACCACTCATACTATGCCCATGGAATGACAGTGCCTTACACCACACACAAACTGTACCCTTAATGTTGTATTGCCTCACACCATTCACACTATACCCTTAGTATTACAGTGCCTTACACGATACACACTATACCCTTCGCATTTCATTGTCTTTCACCATACACATTATACCCTTAGTATTGTGGTGCCTCATGCCACTATGCCCTTGACATTTAAGAACCTCACACTAATCACACTATAACGGTAATTTTTTAGTTTTTCGCACCACCCACACTATACCCATAGTACTGCAGTGCCTCACATCACTCACACCACACTCTTACCATTGTAGTTCATCACACTACTCACACTATACACTTAATATTGTATTGCCTCAAACTTCTCACACTTTACCTTTAGTATTTTTGTTCCTTATATCACTCACACTGTACCCCTAGTATTGTAGTGTCCAACATTACTCAAACTGTAGTGTTGTATTGCCTCAAAACACTCATACTATATCCTAACTATTGTGGTGTCTCACATCATTCACACCATGCTCAAAGGGTTTTAGTGACTCATAACACTCATACTATTCCCTCAGTATTGTAGGCCTAACGCCACTCACATTAACTCAATAGTATTGTAAAACCTCACACTGTTCTTTCTAAACCCTAAGCATTGCCAAGCTTCACAACACTCACACTGTAACCTTAGTATTGTAGAACCTCACAGCACTCATAATATACGCATAGTATTGTAGTGATTCACACCATGACCCTAGTACTGTTTTGTCCAACATTACTCATATTGTGTCTACATTGTTGTGATGCGTCAAAACACTCATATCATACCCAAAGCATTATAGTTCCTGAAACTACTCATACTATAACCCTGCTTTTGTAGTGAATCACATCACTCACACTATATCCTTAGTATTGTAGTGCCTCAACTATTCATACTATACCCACAGTATTGTACTGCCTCACTCCACTCACACTATACCCTTAATATTGCTGAGTCTCATACCGCTTACACTATACCCATATTATTGTAGTGTGTAACGCCACACACTCTACACCATTGTTGTTGTAGTGCCTCACATCACTCACACTATAGCTTTAGTACTGTAGTGCCTAACACAATGCACTCTATACCTCAGAGTTGTAATGCCTCACACCATTCACACTATACCGTTAACATTGTAGTGAATCGCACCACTCACACCATAACCTTAGTATTGCAGTGTCTCACACCGAACACACTATAACCTTAGTGTGCAGTGCCTCACACTTCTTACGCTATACCCTCAGTATTGTAGTGCCTCACGCCGCTCACGGTATACCCTTAGGATTGTAGCGCTTCACACCTCTCACACTGTACCCTAAATATTGTTGGGCCTTACACCACTCACACTATATACTTAGTATGTAGAGCCTCACACCACTCATACTACACATTTAGCATTGCAGGTCCTCACACCAATCACGCTATACTCACAGTATTGTAGTGCCTTACACCTCCCACAATATACAATGATTATGTAGAACCTCACACAACTCACACTATACCCTAAGACTATCAGTGCCTTACACAACACACATCATACCCTTAGTACTGTATTGCCTCACACCACACACACTATACCCATGGTATTCTAGAACCTCACACTACTCATACTGTTCCGATGATATTTTTGTTCTTTCCACTACTTACACTACACCCATTGTACTGCAGTGCCTCATATCACACACACAACACTTTTGATATTGTAGTACATCACACCACTCACACTATAAACTTAGTGTATTGCACTGATTCAAATTATTCACACTTTACCTTCAGTATTTTTGTTCCTTATATCACTCACACAGTACCACTAGTATTGTAGTGTCTAACATTACTCAAACTGTATCCAGAGTGCTGTATTGCCTCAAAACACTTATACTATACTCTAAGTATTGTGGTGCCTCAAACCATTTACAGTTTACTCATAGGAGTTTTGTGCCTCACAGCACTCGCATTCTACCCTTAGTATTGTGGTGCCTCACAACACTCGCTCTATAACTTTAGTATTATGGTGCTTCACACCATTCACACCATGCTCATAGTGTTTCAATGCATCACAACACACATACTGTTCCCTTAGCATTGTATGCCTCACACCATTCACATTAAACTCATAGTATTGTAGAACCTCACACTGTCCTTACTATACCCTTAGTATTGTTTAAGCCTCACACTATAACCTTAGTATTGTAGTGCCTCACACCAATCCTAATATACGCACTGTATTATAATGACTCACATCACTCACATTATAACCCTAGCAGTGATTTTTCTGGCATTACTCATGCTGTGTCCACAGTGTTATGATGCCTCAAAACTCTCATATTATACCAAAAGCATTGTAGTGCCTGAAACTACTTACATTGTAGTCCTAGGATTGTTTAGCTTCACATCATTCACACTCTCACGCCACTCACACCATAACCTTAGTATTGTAGTGCCTCACACCACACATGATGTACGCGCAGTATTGTAGTGACTCACACCATTCACACTATACTCCTAGTGCTGTTTTGTCCAACATTACTCAAGCTGTGTCCACAGTGTTGTGATGCATGAAAACACGCACATCATACCCTAAGCAATGTAGTGCCTGAAACCACTCACACTGTACTCCTAGGATTGTAATGCCTTACACCATTTACATCGTATCGTAGGGCTGTAGTGCCTCCAACAACTCACACTATACCCTTAGTGCTGTAGTGCCTCACATCACTCGTACTATACCGACAGTATTGGAGTGCAACACACCAATCACACTATACCCTTTTGTATTGTAGTACTTTGTACCAATCACACTAGACCCATAGTATTTTAGGCACTACCCTTACGTTGTAGTGCCTTACAAACTCACACTATACCCTTCGTATTGTTGTGTCTAACATTATTCAAACTGTATCCATTGTGTTGTAATGCATCAAAGCACTCATACTGTATCCAATGTATTGAAGTGTCTCACACCACTCACACTATACCCTAAGTATTGTATGATGCACACTCATACTATACCTAAGTATTTTAGTGCCTCATACCATTCATGCTATACCCTTAGTAGTGCAGTGCCTCACACCAATCACATTAAAACTTAGCAATGTGGTTCCTCATACCACTTGCGCCGTACCGAGAGTATTGTAGTGTAGAGTATTGTAGTGCTTCAAATCACTCACACTGTACACTTAATACTATAGTGCTTTACATAACTCACACTATGCTCTTAGTATTGTAGTGTTTAACATTACTGAAACTGTATCTATAGTGTTGTAATGCCTCAAAACACTCATGATATACCGTAGGTATTTTAGTACCTCAAACCACTAACACTATACCCCAGCTATTTTAGTAAGTTACACCACTCACATTATACCCTTAGTGCTGTAGTGCCTCACACCATTCTTACTATACCCATAGTATTGTGGTGCCTTTCACCATAAACAGTATACCCTCAGGATTGTAGTGTCACATCACAACACTATAACCATAGTATTGTAGTGCTTCAAATCACTCACACTGTACGCTTGATATTGTAGTGCTTTACACAAATCACACTATGCCATTAGTATTGTAGTGTTTAACATCATTGAAACTGTATCTATAGTGTTGTAACTGCCTCAAAACACTTATACCGTATTTTAGTCCCTCAAACCACTCACACTATACCCTTAGTACTGTAGTGACTTACACTACTCATACTATACTCACAGTATTGTACTGCCTCACTCCACCCACACTATACTCTTAGTATTGTTGTGCCTCATACCACTCACACTATACCCCTTTTTTCGTGTGTCACGCCACACACACTGTACCCTTAGTGTTGTAGTGCCTCACATCACTCACACTATAACTTTAGTACTGTAGTGCCTCACATCACGCACTCTATGCCTTAGTGTTGTAGGGCCTCACACCACTCACACTATACCGTTAACACTGTAGTGAATCGCACCACTCATACTATAACCTTAGTATTGCATTGCCTCACACAACACACAATATGCCATCAGTGTGTAGTACCACTCATACTATAACCTTAGTATTGCATTGCCTCACACCACACACAATATGCCATCAGTGTGTAGTACCACTCACACTATAACCTTAGTATTGCATTGCCTCACACCACACACAATATGCCATCAGTGTGTAGTACCACTCACACTATAACCTTAGTATTGCATTGCCTCACACCACACACAATATGCCATCAGTGTGTAGTACCACTCACACTATAACCTTAGTATTGCATTGCCTCACACCACACACAATAGGCCATCAGTGTGTAGTACCACTCACACTATAACCCTAGTATTGCAGTGCCTCACACCACACACAATATGCCCTTCGTGTGTAGTGCCTCACACCACTCACACTATACCCTTAGTATTGTAGTGCCTCACGTCACTCATGCTATGCCCTTAGGATTGTAGCGTTTCACACCACTCACACTGTACTCTCAATATTGTTGGGCCTTACACCACCCACAACATACACTTAGTATGCAGAACCTCACACCACTCACTCTAAACACTTATCACCGTAGATAATCAAATCATGCATGACCCTATGACCATTGTATGATAGTGCCGTACACAACACACAATGTACCCTTAGTGTTATAGTGCCTCACACCACTCACACTATACCCTTAATATCATAGTGCAATAAGCCATACACACTATACCCTTTAGTATTTCAGTGCCTTACACTACACACATTATATCCCTAGTATTGTAGTTCTCACACTACATAGTTTGTAGAATCTCAAACTACTCACACTATACCGATAGTCTTGTAGTGCTTCGCACCACCCACACTATACCCATAGTACTGCAGTGCCTCACATCACTCACACCACACTCTTACCATTGTAGTTCATCACACTACTCACACTATACACTTAATATTGTATTGCCTCAAACTTCTCACACTTTACCTTTAGTATTTTTGTTCCTTATATCACTCACACTGTACCCCTAGTATTGTAGTGTCTAACATTACTCAAACCATATCCAAAGTGTTGTAATGCCTCAAAACACTTACACTATACCCTAAGTATTGTGGTGTCTCACACCATTCACACCATGCTCAAATGGTTTTAGTGAATCATAACACTCATACTATTCCCGTAGTTCTTTAGTCCTCACCCCACTCACATTAATTCCATAGTATTATAGAACCTCACACTATTCTTTCTATACCCGCAGTATTGTAGAGCCTCACACTACTCACACTATAACCTTAGTATTGTAGTGACTCACATCATTCATAATATACGAACTGTATTGTAGTACTTCACACCACTCACTATTTACTAATAGGTTTGCAGTGTTTCATATCAATCATGCTATAACCTTTGTTGTGTAGTGCCTCACATAACTCACATTATAACTTTGTACTGCATTCCTCATACGACTTTTACTATACCGAGTGTATTGTAGTGCCTCCCACCAGTCACACTATACCCTTAGTATTGTGTTGCCTCACACCGATCACATTATAACCTTAACATTGTATTGCCTAACACTACTCGCACTATATCGAGAGTATCGTATCACCTCACACCATTCACACTATACCTATTTTCACCATACCCATAGTATTGTAGTGTCTTACATACTTCACACTATACCCCTAGTACAGTAGTGCCTCACACCACTCACACTATACTCATAGGGTTGTAATGCTTTACACCGCTCACACTATACCATTACTATTGTAGTGCCTCATATAACTTACACTATACACTTCGTATTGTTTTGTCTCACACCAGTCACACTATACCTTTGGTATTGTAGTGCCTCACACCACTCTTACTATATCCATAGTATTATAGTGCCTTACACCATTCACAAGATACCCTCAGTATTGTAGTGTCTCACACCACACACACACTATAATCATAGTATTGTAGTGCTTCAAATCACTCACTCTGTACACTTAATACTATAGTGCTTTACATAACTTACACAATGCACTTAGTATTGTAGTGTCTAACATTAGTGAAACTATCTATAGTGGTGTAATGCTTCAAAACACTCATAATATACCGTAGGTATTGTAGAACCTCAAACCAACTGCTGTTGTAGTGAATCTCATCACACGCTATACCCTTAGTATTCTACTGCCTTACATCACTCGTACTATACTCACAGTAATGTACTGCCTCACTCCACTCACTATACCCTTACTATTGTTGAGCCTTATACCACTCACACTATACCCATATCATTGTCGTGTGTCATGCCACACACACTATACCCTTAGTGTTGTAGTGCCTCACATCACTCACACTATACTTTTAGTATTGTAGTGCTTCACACCACTCACATTACATCCTTAATGTGGTATTGCCTCACACCACTCACACTAGACCCTTAGTATTGTAGTCCTCGCACCATTCACACTATACCCTTAGTATTGTAGTGGCTCACACCACACACTCTATACCCTTAGTGTTGTAGTGCCTCTCACCATTCTCACTATACCCTTACTGTTGTAGTGCTCACACCACTCACGCTATACCCTTAGTGTTGTAGTGCCTCTCACCATTCTCACTATACCCTTACTGTTGTAGTGCTCACACCACTCACGCTATACCCTTAGTGTTGTAGCGCCTCATACCATTCACTCTATGCCCCTTGATATTGTTGGGCATCACAACGCTCACACTATACCTGTAGTACATTCTTACACCACTCATGCTATACACTTAGCATTTTAGGTTCTTACACCATTCACACTATATATTTGAGTGCTTCATGCAACTCGCACTATGCCTTTTGTGTTGTATAGCATCACACTACGCTCACTATACCCTTAGCATTATAGCGCCTCACATTATTCACACTGTATCCTTATCATTGTAGTGAATCAGACTACATACACCAAACCTATAGTATTGTATTATCTCACATCAGTCACCCTATACCCTTAGTACTGTAGTGCCTCACACCGCTCACACTATACCTGTAATATTGCACTGCCTCACAACACACATAATATACCCATAGTATTTCATAGCTTCATCACACTCACATCTTACCCTTATTATTGTAGTGACTCACACAACTCAAACTGTCCTCTTAGAATTCTCGTAACTCACACCACTAAACACTATATATTTAGCTTTGTAGTACCTCAGGCCACTCAAGCTATAACCAGGTATTGTATTGTAGTACCTCATACTACTCACACTATACCCTTCGTGTTATTCTGCCTTAAGGCATTAAAGCTTTACCCTATCAATTTAGTCCGTCTCACTGGTGAATTAACACTGTACTCTCAGTGTTATGACTACTCACACCACTCATACTATACTATTATTGCTGTAGCGCCTAGCACCAGTCACACTATACCCATGATGTTGCAGTAACTCACACTACTTACACTATACCATTAGTATTGAGTGCCTCACACAATTAACGCTATACTCTTATTACCTTAATGCGGATCACCACACACAATATACGCCTGGAACTGTAGTGCCTCATATCACTGGCGCTGTATTCACAGTATTGTAATACCTTACACCACATATGCTATACCCTAATTACTGTAATACCTCATACCACTCATATATATATATATATGAAAAAAAAAAATATATATATATATATATATATATATATATATATATATATATATATATATATATATATATATATATATATATATGAGGTGGTTTGATCGAGTAAGTAACGTAAGGGTAAGAGAAATGTGTGGAAATAAAAAGAGCGTGGTTGAGAGAGCAGAAGAGGGTGTTTTGAAATGGTTTGGGCACATGGAGAGAATGAGTGAGGAAAGATTGACCAAGAGGATATATGTGTCGGAGGTGGAGGGAACGAGGAGAAGAGGGAGACCAAATTGGAGGTGGAAAGATGGAGTGAAAAAGATTTTGTGTGATCGGGGCCTGAACATGCAGGAGGGTGAAAGGAGGGCAAGGAATAGAGTGAATTGGAGTGATGTAGTATACCGGGGTTGACGTGCTGTCAGCGGATTGAATCAGGGCATGTGAAGCGTCTGGGGTAAACCATGGAAAGCTGTGTAGGTATGTATATTTGCGTGTGTGGACGTATGTATATACATGTGTATGGGGGTGGGTTGGGCCATTTCTTTCGTCTGTTTCCTTGCGCTACCTCGCAAACGCGGGAGACAGCGACAAAGCAAAAAAAAAAAAAAAAAAAAAAAATATATATATATATATATATATATATATATATATATATATATATATATATATATATATATATATATATATATATATATATATATATATATCTGTTTCCCATTTTAGAAAGTTAATACAAGGAGAAACAGATATATATATATATATATATATATATATATATATATATATATATATATATATATATATATATCGGGGCCTGAACATGCAGGAGGGTGAAAGGAGGGCAAGAAATAGAGCGAATTGGAGTGATGTGGTATACAGGGGTTGACGTGCTGTCAGTGGATTCAATCAAGGCATGTGAAGCGTCCGGGGTAGACCATGGAAAGCTGTGTAGGTATGTATATTTGCGTGTGTGGACGTGTGTATGTCCATGTGTATGGGGGGGGGGTTGGGCCATTTCTTTCGTCTGTTTCCTTGCGCTACCTCGCAAACGCGGGAGACAGCGACAAAGTATAAAAAAAAAAAAAAAAAAAAATATATATATATATATATATATATATATATATATATATATATATATATATATATATATATATATATATATATATATATATATATATATATATATATATATATATATATATATATTTTTTTTTTTTTTTTGCTTTGTCGCTGTCTCCTGCGTTTGCGAGGTAGCGGAAGGAAACAGACGAAAGAAATGGCCCAACCCACCCCCATACACATGTATATACATACGTCCACACACACAAATATACATACCTACACAGTTTTCCATGGTTTACCCCAGACGCTTCACATGCCCTGATTCAATCCACTGACAGCACCTCAACCCCGGTATACCACATCGATCCAATTCACTCTATTCCTTGCCCTCCTTTCACCCTCCTGCATTTTCAGGCCCCGATCACACAAAATCTTTTTCACTCCATCTTTCCACCTCCAATTTGGTCTCCCACTTCTCCTCGTTCCCTCCACCTCCGACACATATATCCTCTTGGTCAATCTTTCCTCACTCATTCTCTCCATGTGCCCAAACCATTTCAAAACACCCTCTTCTGCTCTCTCAACCAAGCTCTTTTTATTTCCACACAACTCTCTTACCCTTACGTTACTTACTCGATCAAACCACCTCACACACTATATTGTCCTCAAACATCTCATTTCCAGCACATCCATCCTCCTGCGCACAACTCTATCCATAGCCCACGCCTCGCAACCATACAACATTGCTGGAACCACTATTCCTTCAAACAAAGCCATTTTTGCTTTCCGAGATAATGTTCTCGACTTCCACACACTCTTCAAGGCTCCCAGGATTTTCGCCCCCTCCCCCACCCAATGATCCACTTCCGCTTCCATGGTTCCATCCGCTGCCAGATCCACTCCCAGATATATAAAACACCTTACGTCCTCCAGTTTGTCTCCATTCAAACTTACCTCCCAATTGACTTGACCCTCAACCCTACTGTACCTAATTACCTTGCTCTTATTCACATTTACTCTTAACTTTCTTCTTTCACACACTTTACCAAACTCAGTCACAAGCTTCTGCAGTTTCTCACATGAATCAGCCACCAGCGCTGTATCATCAGCGAACAACAACTGACTCACTTCCCAAGCTCTCTCATCCCCAACAGACTTCATACTTGCCCCTCTTTCCAAAACTATTGCATTCACCTCCCTAACAACCCCATCCATAAACAACCATGGAGACATCACACACCCCTGCCGCAAACCTACATTCACTGAGAACCAATCACTTTCCTCTCTTCCTACACGTACACATGCCTTACATCCTCGATAAAAACTTTTCACTGCTTCTAACAACATGCCTCCCACACCATATATTCTTAATACCTTCCACAGAGCATCTCTATCAACTCTATCATATGCCTTCTCCAGATCCATAAATGCTACATACAAATCCATTTGCTTTTCTAAGTATTTCTCACATACATTCTTCAAAGCACACATCCTCTACCACTTCTGAAACCACACTGCTCTTCCCAAATCTGATGCTCTGTACATGCCTTCGCCCTCTCAATCAATACCCTCCCATATAATTTACCAGGAATACTCAACAAACTTATACCTCTGTAATTTGAGGAATCACTCTTATCCCCTTTGCCTTTGTACAATGGCACTATGCACGCATTCCGCCAATCCTCAGGCACCTCACAATGAGTCATACATACATTAGATAACCTTACCAACCAGTCAATAATACAGTCACCGCCTTTTCTAATAAATTCCACTGCAATACCATCCAAACCTGCTGCCTTGCCGGCTTTCATCTTCCGCAAAGCTTTTACTACCTCTTTTCTGTTTACCAAATCATTTTCCCTAACCCTCTCACTTTGCCCACCACCTCGACCAAAACACCGTATATCTGCCACTCTATCATCAAACACATTCAACAAAGCTTCAAAATACTCACTCCATCTCCTTCTCACATAACCACTACTTGTTATCACCTCCCCATTTGCGCCCTTTCCAGCCCCTCCGCTCCCTTTCCTTTTAGTTGCCTTCTTCTGCAAAAGCGGGAGACAGCGACAAAGCAAAATGAATATAAATATATATATATATATATATATATATATATATATATATTTTTTTTTTTTTTTTTTTTTTTTTTCAAACTATTCGCCATTTCCCGCGTTAGCGAGGTAGCGTTAAGAACAGAGAACTGGGCCACTGAGGGAATATCCTCACCTGGCCCCCTTCTCTGTTCCTTCTTTTGGAAAAAAAAAAAAAAAAAAAAAAAAAAAAAAAATTGAGAGGGGAGGATTTCCAGCCCCCCGCTCCCTCCCCTTTTAGTCGCCTTCTATGTGTATATATATATACACATGTATATACACATATATATATACACATATATATATATATATATACACATGTATATACACATATATATACACATGTATATATATATATATATATATATATATATATATATATATATATATATTTTTTTTTTTTTTTGTCGCTGTCTCCCGCGTTTGCGAGGTAGCGCAAGGAAACAGACGAAAGAAAGAAATGGCCCAACCCACCCCCATACACATGTATATACATACGTCCACACACGCAAATATACATACCTACACAGCTTTCCATGGTTTACCCCAGACGCTTCACATGCCTTGATTCAATCCACTGACAGCACCTCAACCCCGGTATACCACATAGCTCCAATTCACTCTATTTCTTGCCCTCCTTTCACCCTCCTGCATGTTCAGGCCCCGATCACACAAAATCTTTTTCACTCCATCTTTCCACCTCCAATTTGGTCTCCCTCTTCTCCTCGTTCCCTCCACCTCCGACACATATATCCTCTTGGTCAATCTTTCCTCACTCATTCTCTCCATGTGCCCAAACCATTTCAAAACACCCTCCTCTGCTCTCTCAACCACGCTCTTTTTATTTCCACACATCTCTCTTACCCTTACGTTACTTACTCGATCAAACCACCTCACACCACACATTGTCCTCAAACATCTCATTTCCAGCACACCCATCCTCCTGCGCACAACTCTATCCATAGCCCACGCCTCGCAACCATACAACATTGTTGGAACCACTATTCCTTCAAACATACCCATTTTTGCTTTCCGAGATAATGTTCTCTACTTCCACACATTCTTCAAGGCTCCCTGAATTTTCGCCCCCTCCCCCACCCTATGATCCACTTCCGCTTCCATGGTTCCATCCGCTGACAGATCCACTCCCAGATATCTAAAACACTTCACTTCCTCCAGTTTTTCTCCATTCAAACTCACCTCCCAATTGACTTGACCCTCAACCCTACTGTACCTAATAACCTTGCTCTTATTCACATTTACTCTTAACTTTCTTCTTTCACACACTTTACCAAACTCAGTCACCAGCTTCTGCAGTTTCTCACATGAATCAGCCACCAGCGCTGTATCATCAGCGAACAACAACTGACTCACTTCCCAAGCTCTCTCATCCCCAACAGACTTCATACTTGCCCCTCTTTCCAAAACTCTTGCATTCACCTCCCTAACAACCCCATCCATAAACAAATTAAACAACCATGGAGACATCACACACCCCTGCCGCAAACCTACATTCACTGAGAACCAATCACTTTCCTCTCTTCCTACACGTACACATGCCTTACATCCTCGATAAAAACTTTTCACTGCTTCTAACAACTTGCCTCCCACACCATATATTCTTAATACCTTCCACAGAGCATCTCTATCAACTCTATCATATGCCTTCTCCAGATCCATAAATGCTACATACAAATCCATTTGCTTTTCTAAGTATTTCTCACATACATTCTTCAAAGCAAACACCTGATCCACACATCCTCTATCACTTCTGAAACCACACTGCTCTTCCCCAATCTGATGCTCTGTACATGCCTTCACCCTCTCAATCAATACCCTCCCATATAATTTACCAGGAATACTCAACAAACTTATACCTCTGTAATTTGAGCACTCACTCTTATCCCCTTTGCCTTTGTACAATGGCACTATGCACGCATTCCGCCAATCCTCAGGCACCTCACCATGAGTCATACATACATTAAATAACCTTACCAACCAGTCAACAATACAGTCACCCCCTTTTTTAATAAATTCCACTGCAATACCATCCAAACCTGCTGCCTTGCCGGCTTTCATCTTCCGCAAAGCTTTTACTACCTCTTCTCTGTTTACCAAATCATTTTCCCTAACCCTCTCACTTCGCACACCACCTCGACCAAAACACCCTATATCTGCCACTCTATCATCAAACACATTCAACAAACCTTCAAAATACTCACTCCATCTCCTTCTCACATCACCACTACTTGTTATCACCTCCCCATTTGCGCCCTTCACTGAAGTTCCCATTTGCTCCCTTGTCTTACGCACTTTATTTACCTCCTTCCAGAACATCTTTTTATTCTCCCTAAAATTTAATGATACTCTCTCACCCCAACTATCATTTGCCCTTTTTTTCACCTCTTGCACCTTTCTCTTGACCTCCTATCTCTTTCTTTTATACATCTCCCACTCAATTGCATTTTTTCCCTGCAAAAATCGTCCAAATGTCTCTCTCTTTCACTAATACTCTTACTTCTTCATCCCACCACTCACTACCCTTTCTAATCAACCCACATCCCACTCTTCTCATGCCACAAGCATCTTTTGCGCAATCCATCACTGATTCCCTAAATACATCCCATTCCTCCCCCACTCCCCTTACTTCCATTGTTCTCACCTTTTTCCATTCTGTACTCAGTCTCTCCTGGTACTTCCTCACACAAGTCTCCTTCCCAAGCTCACTTACTCTCACCACCCTCTTCACCCCAACATTCACTCTTCTTTTCTGAAAACCCATACAAATCTTCACCTTAGCCTCCATAAGATAATGATCAGACATCCCTCCAGTTGCACCTCTCAGCACATTAACATCCAAAAGTCTCTCTTTCGCGAGCCTGTCAATTAACACGTAATCCAATAACGCTCTCTGGCCATCTCTCCTACTTACATAAGTATACTTATGTATATCTCGCTTTTTAAACCAGGTATTCCCAATCATCAGTCCTTTTTCAGCACATAAATCTACAAGCTCTTCATCATTTCCATTCACAACACTGAACACCCCATGTATACCAATTATTCCCTCAACTGCCACATTACTCACCTTTGCATTCAAATCACCCATCACTATAACCCGGTCTCGTGCATCAAAACCACTAACACACTCATTCAGCTGCTCCCAAAACACTTGCCTCTCATGATCTTTCTTCTCATGCCCAGGTGCATATGCACCAATAATCACCCATCTCTCTCCATCAACTTTCAGTTTTACCCATATTAATCTAGAATTTACTTTCTTACATTCTATCACATACTCCCACAACTCCTGTTTCAGGAGTAGTGCTACTCCTTCCCTTGCTCTTGTATTTCTCACTAACCCCTGACTTTACTCCCAAGACATTCCCAAACCACTCTTCCCCTTTACCCTTGAGCTTCGTTTCACTCAGAGCCAAAACATCCAGGTTCCTTTCCTCAAACATACTACCTATCTCTCCTTTTTTCACATCTTGGTTACATCCACACACATTTAGGCACCCAAAACTGAGCCTTCGAGGAGGATGAGCAGTCCCCGCGTGACTCCTTCTTCTGTTTCCCATTTTAGAAAGTTAAAAAAATACAAGGGGGGGAGGATTTCTGGCCCCCCGCTCCCGTCGCCTCTAGTCGCCTTCTACGACATATATATATATATATATATATATATATATATATATATATATATATATATATATATATATATATATATATATATATATATATATATATATATATATATGTCACACACACACACACACACAACAGACGCCTCCGAATCCCTCGCCTCCGCTCTCCTTCACGCCGCAAAGTCACTTTTACACCTCGTACCTTCTTGCTGGGATAAAGCAAGGATGGCGATACGACTGCCATGTTCAGTGTCTGGAATTTGGAACAGAGAGAGCCAAGCAAGGATTGCTCATCCTCTTCAAGAGGCTCAGGTATCAGAATGTACATGGACATAAATAAGGCGAGAAGATGAGCACGACAGGTAACGGATCTCTAGGGCGTGAGTCAGAGGATCATCTCGTCCCCATCACATCATTCAGAGCAATACCAGTTTGCATCAGCCTTCACTCCTGCCTGCAGTAGCATGCTTTCCGACATGTTTCATGAGCTCCTCTTCGCCAACGGAACTACCTTGGCCCACCAGTGATGCTACTACGTTTGTGAATCAAGAACCATTGCAACACAAACCTCGCTAGGTGGTAGAGTGTCCCGCAGTGTATCGAGACAGACTTCCCCAGAACTTTTTTAAAGGGGAAGTAAATGTTTATAGTTGTGTTACTGGAGTGATAGTTTTCATACATGGTGCTTTGACAAGAAAATAGTGAAATTGGAAAAAATGTAGCTTAGACATTGAAGCTTATTGATACAGTGGTTAAATTGATGAGAACTACAATTGACGTTTGTTTAAATAAATTATGCATTTCCTTTTTCCATAGCCAAAGGTTGAACCATTATGTGACATTCATTTTTTCATTTCATTTCAAGCTAGAAGTTTCAGTTTTCTAAATTGTTTCTTATATTTTTTCATATGTATATATATGTATGTGTGTATGTATGTGTGTGTGTGTGTATATGTGCGTATGTATGTGTATGTGTGTGTATGTGTATATATTTTTCTTTTTTTTTTATACTTTGTCGCTGTCTCCCGCGCTTGCGAGGTAGCGCTAGGAAACAGACGAAAGAAATGGCCCCCCCCCATACACATGTATATACATACGTCCACACACGCAAATATACATACCTACACAGCTTTCCATGGTTTACCCCAGACGCTTCACATGCCTTGATTCAATCCACAGACAGCACCTCAACCCCGGTATACCACATCGCTCCAATTCACTCTATTCCTTGCCCTCCTTTCACCCTCCTGCATGTTCAGGCCCCGATCACACAAAATCTTTTTCACTCCATCTTTCCACCTCCAATTTGGTCTCCCTCTTCTCGTTCCCTCCACCTCCGACACATATATCCTCTTGGTCAATCTTTCCTCACTCATTCTCTCCATGTGCCCAAACCATTTCAAAACACCCTCTTCTGCTCTCTCAACCACGCTCTTTTTATTTCCACACATCTCTCTTACCCTTACGTTACTCACTCGATCAAACCACCTCACACCACACATTGTCCTCAAACATCTCATTTCCAGCACATCCATCCTCCTGCGCACAACTCTATCCATAGCCCACGCCTCGCAACCATACAACATTGTTGGAACCACTATTCCTTCAAACATACCCATTTTTGCTTTCTGAGATAATGTTCTCGACTTCCACACATTCTTCAAGGCCCCCAGAATTTTCGCCCCCTCCCCCACCCTATGATCCACTTCCGCTTCCATGGTTCCATCCGTTGCCAGATCCACTCCCAGATATCTAAAACACTTCACTTCCTCCAGTTTTTCTCCATTCAAACTCACCTCCCAATTGACTTGACCCTCAACCCTACTGTACCTAACATACACCTAATATATATATATATATATATATATATATATATATATATATATATATATATATATATTTTTTTTTTTTTTTTTTTTTTTTTTTTTTATACTTTGTCGCTGTCTCCCGCGTTTGCGAGGTAGCGCAAGGAAACAGACGAAAGAAATGGCCCAACCCCCCCCCCCCATACACATGTACATACACACGTCCACACACGCAAATATACATACCTACACAGCTTTCCATGGTTTACCCCAGACGCTTCACATGCCTTGCTTCAATCCACTGACAGCACGTCAACCCCTGTATACCACATGACTCCAATTCACTCTATTTCTTGCCCTCCTTTCACCCTCCTGCATGTTCAGGCCCCGATCACACAAAATCTTTTTCACTCCATCTTTCCACCTCCAATTTGGTCTCCCTCTTCTCCTCGTTCCCTCCACCTCCGACACATATATCCTCTTGGTCAATCTCTCCTCACTCATTCTCTCCATGTGCCCAAACCATTTCAAAACACCCTCTTCTGCTCTCTCAACCACGCTCTTTTTATTTCCACACATCTCTCTTACCCTTACGTTACTTACTCGATCAAACCACCTCACACCACACATTTTCCTCAAACATCTCATTTCCAGCACATCCATCCTCCTGCGCACATCTCTATCCATAGCCCACGCCTCGCAACCATACAGCATTGTTGGAACCACTATTCCCTCAAACATACCCATTTTTGCTTTCCGAGATAATATATATATATATATATTTATATATATATATATATATATATATATATATATATATATATATATATATATATATATATATATATATATATATATATATTATCCCTGGGGATAGGGGTGAAAGAATACTTCCCACGCATTCCTCGCGTGTCGTAGAAAGCGACTAGAGGGGACGGGAGCGGAGGGACAGAAATCCTCCCCTCCTTGTATCTTCTTAACTTTCTAAAATGGGAAACAGAAGAAGGAGTCACGCGGGGAGTGCTCAACCTCCTCGAAGGCTCAGATTGGGGTGCCTAAATGTGTGTGGATGTAACCAACATGTGAAAAAAGGAGAGATAGGAAGTATGTTTGAGGAAAGGAACCTGGATGTTTTGGCTCTGAGTGAAACGAAGCTCAAGGGTAAACGGGAAGAGTGGTTTGGGAATGTCTTGGGAGTAAAGTCAGGGGTTAGTGAGAGGACAAGAGCAAGGGAAGGAGTAGCACTACTCCTGAAACAGGAGTTGTGGGAGTATATGATAGAATGTAAGAAAGTAAATTCTCGATTAATATGGGTAAAACTGAAAGTTGATGGAGAGAGATGGGTGATTATTGGTGCATATGCATCTGGGCATGAGAAGAAAGATCATGAGTGGCAAATGTTTTGGGAGCAGCTGAATGAGTGTGTTAGTGGTTTTGATGCACGAGACCGGGTTATAGCGATGTGTGATTTGAATGCAAAGGTGAGTAATGTGGCAGTTGAGGGAATAATTGGTATACATGGGGTGTTCAGTGTTGTAAATGGAAATGGTGAAGAGCTTGTAGATTTATGTGCTGAAAAAGGACTGATGATTGGGAATACCTGGTTTAAAAACCGAGATATACATAAGTATACTTATGAAAGTAGGAGAGATGGCCAGAGAGCGTTATTGGATTACGTGTTAATTGACAGGCGTGCGAAAGAGAGACGTTTGGATGTTAATGTGCTGAGAGGTGCAACTGGAGGGATGTCTGATCATTATCTTGTGGAGGCTAAGTTGAAGATTTGTATGGGTTTTCAGAAAAGAAGAGGGAATGTTGGGGTGAAGAGGGTGGTGAGAGTAAGTGAGCTTGGGAAGGAGACTTGTGTGAGGAAGTACCAGGGGAGACTGAGTACAGAATGGAAAAAGGTGAGAACAATGGAAGTAAGGTGAGTTGGGGAGGAATGGGATGTATTTAGGGAATCAGTGATGGATTGCGCAAAAGATGCTTGTGGCATGAGAAGAGTGGGAGGTGGGTTGATTAGAAAGGGTAGTGAGTGGTGGGATGAAGAAGTAAGAGTATTAGTGAAAGAGAAGAGAGAGGCATTTGGACGATTTTTGCAGGCAAAAAATGCAATTGAGTGGGAGATGTATAAAAGAAAGAGACAGGAGGTAAAGAGAAAGGTGCAAGAGGTGAAAAAAAGGGCAAATGAGAGTTGGGGTGAGAGACTATCATTAAATTTTAGGGAGAATAAAATGATGTTCTGGAAGGAGGTAAACAAAGTGCGTAAGACAAGGAATCAAATGGGAACTTCAGTGAAGGGCGCAAATGGGGAGGTGATAACAAGTAGTGGTGATGTGAGAAGGAGATGGAGTGAGTATTTTGAAGGTTTGTTGAATGTGTTTGATGACAGAGTGGCAGATATAGGGTGTTTTGGACGAGGTGGTGTGCAAAGTGAGAGGGTTAGGGAAAATTATTTGGTAAACAGAGAAGATGTAGTAAAAGCTTTGCGGAACATGAAAGCCGGCAAGGAAGCGGGTTTGGATGGTATTGCAGTGGAATTTATTAAAAAAGGGGGTGACTGTATTGTTGACTGGTGGGTAAGGTTATTTAATGTATGTATGACTCATGGTGAGGTGCCTGAGGATTGGCGGAATGCGTACATAGTGCCATTGTACAAAGGCAAAGGGGATAAGAGTGAGTGATCAAATTACAGAGGTATAAGTTTGTTGAGTATTCCTGGTAAATTATATGGGAGGATATTGATTGAGAGGGTGAAGGCATGTACAGAGCATCAGATTGGGGAAGAGCAGTGTGGTTTCAGAAGTGGTAGAGGATGTGTGGATCAGGTGTTTGCTTTGAAGAATGTATGTGAGAAATACTTAGAAAAGCAAATGGATTTGTATGTAGCATTTATGGATCTGGAGAAGGCATATGATAGAGTTGATAGAGATACTCTGTGGAAGGTATTAAGAATATATGGTGTGGGAGGCATGTTGTTAGAAGCAGTGAAAAGTTTTTATCGAGGATGTAAGGCATGTGTACGTGTAGGAAGAGAGGAAAGTGATTGGTTCTCAGTGAATATAGGTTTGCGGCAGGGGTGTGTGATGTCTCCATGGTTGTTCACTTTGTTTATGGATCTGGTTGTGAGGGAGGTGAATGCAAGAGTTTTGGGAAGAGGGGCAAGTATGAAGTCTGTTGGGGATGAGAGAGCTTGGAAAGTGAGTCAGTTGTTGTTCGCTGATGATACAGCCCTGGTGGCTGATTCATGTGAGAAACTGCAGAAGCTGGTGACTGAGTTTGGTAAAGTGTGTGAAAGAAGAAATTTAAGAGTAAATGTGAATAAGAGCAAGGTTATTAGGTACAGTAGGGTTGAGGGTCAAGTCAATTGGGAGGTAAGTTTGAATGGAGAAAAACTGGAGGAAGTGAAGTGTTTTAGATATCTGGGAGTGGATCTGACAGTGGATGGAACCATGGAAGCGGAAGTGGATCATTGGGTGGGGGAGGGGGCGAAAATTCTGGGAGCCTTGAAGAATGTGTGGAAGTCGAGAATATTATCTCGGAAAGCAAAAATGGGTATGTTTGAAGGAATAGTGGTTCCAAGAATGTTGTATGGTTGCGAGGCGTGGGCTATGGATAGAGTTGTGCGCAGGAGGATGGATGTGCTGGAAATGAGATGTTTGAGGACAATGTGTGGTGTGAGGTGGTTTGATCGAGTAAGTAACGTAAGGGTAAGAGAGATGTGTGGAAATAAAAACAGCGTGGTTGAGAGAGCAGAAGAAGGTGTTTTGAAATGGTTTGGGCACATGGAAAGAATGAGTGAGGAAAGATTGACCAAGAGGATATATGTGTCGGAGGTGGAGGGAACGAGGAGAAGAGGGAGACCAAATTGGAGGTGGAAAGATGGAGTGAAAAAGATTTTGTGTGATCGGGGCCTGAACATGCAGGAGGGTGAAAGGAGGGCAAGGAATAGAGTGAATTGGAGCGATGTGGTATACAGGGGTTGACGTGCTGTCAGTGGAGTGAATCAAGGCATGTGAAGCGTCTGGGGTAAACCATGGAAAGCTGTGTAGGTATGTATATTTGCGTGTGTGGACGTGTGTATGTACATGTGTATGGGGGGGGGTTGGGCCATTTCTTTCGTCTGTTTCCTTGCGCTACCTCGCAAACGCGGGAGACAGCGACAAAGTATAAAAAAAAAAAAAAAAAAAATATATATATATATATATATATATATATATATATATATATATATATATATATATATATATATATCCCTGGGGATAGGGGAGAAAGAATACTTCCCACGTATTCCCTGCGTGTCGTAGAAGGCGACTAAAAGGGAAGGGAGCGGGGGGCTGGAAATCCTCCCCACTACTTGTTATCACCTCCCCATTTACGCCCTTCACTGAAGTTCCCATTTGCTCCCTTGTCTTACGCACCCTATTTACCTCCTTCCAGAACATCTTTTTATTCTCCCTAAAATTTACTGATAGTCTCTCACCCCAACTCTCATTTGCCCTTTTTTTCACCTCTTGCACCTTTCTCTTGACCTCCTCTCTCTTTCTTTTATACTTCTCCCACTCAATTGCATTTTTTCCCTGCAAAAATCGTCCAAATGCCTCTCTCTTCTCTTTCACTAATACTCTTACTTCTTCATCCCACCACTCACTACCCTTTCTAAACAGCCCACCTCCCACTCTTCTCATGCCACAAGCATCTTTTGCGCAATCCATCACTGATTCCCTAAATACATCCCATTCCTCCCCCACTCCCCTTACTTCCATTGTTCTCACCTTTTTCCATTCTGTACACAGTCTCTCCTGGTACTTCCCCACACAGGTCTCCTTCCCAAGCTCACTTACTCTCACCACCTTCTTCACCCCAACATTCACTCCTCTTTTCTGAAAACCCATACTAATCTTCACCTTAGCCTCCACAAGATAATGATCAGACATCCCTCCAGTTGCACCTCTCAGCACATTAACATCCAAAAGTCTCTCTTTCGCACGCCTGTCAATTAACACGTAATCCAATAACGCTCTCTGGCCATCTCTCCTACTTACATAAGTATACTTATGTATATCTCGCTTTTTAAACCAGGTATTCCCAATCATCAGTCCTTTTTCAGCACATAAATCTACAAGCTCTTCACCATTTCCATTTACAACACTGAACACCCCATGCATACCAATTATTCCCTCAACTGCCACATTACTCACCTTTGCATTCAAATCACCCATCACTATAACCCGGTCTCGTGCATCAAAACCGCTAACACACTCATTCAGCTGCTCCCAAAACATATATATATATATATATATTATCCCTGGGGATAGGGGATTAAGAATACTTCCCACGTATTCCCTGCGTGTCGTAGAAGGCGACTAAAAGGGGAGGGAGCAGGGGGCTGGAAATCCTCCCCTCTCGGTTTTTTTTTTTTTTTTTCAATTTTCCAAAAGAAGGAACAGAGAATTTGGCCAGGTGAGGGTATTCCCTCAAAGGCCCAGTCCTCTGTTCTTAACGCTACCTTGCTAATGCGGGAAATGGCGAATAGTTTGAAAGAAAAAAAAAAAGATATATATATATATATATATATATATATATATATATATATATATATATATATATATATATATATATATATATATATATATATATATATATATATATATATATATATATATATACATATGTAATGGTGAAAGAATACTTTCCACGCATTCCTCAAGCGTGGTACAAGGCGACTACAGAAGACGGGAGCGGGGGGCCAGAAACCATCCCCTCCTTGTATTTTAACTTTCTAAAAGGGGAAACAGAAGAAGGAGTCACGCGAGGAGTGCTCATCCTCCTCGAAGTCTCAGATTGGGGTGTCTAAATGTGTGTGGATGTAACCAAGATGAGAAAAAAGGAGAGATAGGTAGTATGTTTGAGGAATGGAACCTGGTTGTTTTGACTCTAAGTGAAACGAAGCTCATGGGTAAAGGGGAAGAGTGGTTTGGGAATGTCTTGGGATTAAAGTCAGGGGTTAGTGAGAGGACAAGAGCAAGGGAAGGAGTAGCACTGCTCCTGAATTAGGAGTTGTGGGAGTATATGATAGAGTGTAAGAAAGTAAATTCTAGATTGATATGGGTAAAACTGAAAGTGGATGGAGAGAGATGTGTGATTATTGGTGCATATGCACCTGGGCATGAGAAGAAAGATCATGAGAGGCAAGTGTATTGGGAGCAGCTGAATGAGTGTGTTAGTGGTTTTGATGCAAAAGACCGGGTTATAGTGATGGGTGATTTAAATGCAAAGGTGAGTAATGTGGCAGTTGAGGGAATAATTGATATACATGGGGTGTTCAGTGTTGTAAATGGAAATGGTGAAGAGCTTGAAGAGTTATGTGCTGAAAATGGAATGGTGATTGGGAATACCTGGTTTAAAAAGCGAGATATACATAAGTATACGTATGTAAGTAGGAGAGATGGCCAGAGAGCGTTATTGGATTACGTGTTAATTGATAGACGCACAAAAGAGAGACTTTTGGATGTTAATGTGCTGAGAGGTGCAACTGGAGGGATGTCTGATCATTATCTTGTGGAGGCGAAGGTGAAGATTTGTGGGGGTTTTCAGAAAAGAAGAGAGAATGTTGGGGTGAAGAGAGTGGTGAGAGTAAGTGAGCTTGGGAAGGAGACTTGTGTGAGGAAGTACCAGGAGACCCTGAGTACAGAATGAAAAAAGGTGAGAACAAAGGAGGTAATGTGAGTTGGGGAGGAATGGGATGTATTTAGGGAAGCAGTGATGGCTTGCGCAAAAGATGCTTGTGGCATGAGAAGCGTGGGAGGTGGGTTGATTAGAAAAGGTAGTGAGTGGTGGGATGAAGAAGTAAGAGAAGCATTTGGACGATTTTTGCAGGGAAAACAAGCAAATGATTGTGAGAGGTATAAAAGAAAGAGGCAGGGGGTCAAGAGAAAGGTGCAAGAGGTGAAAAAGAGTGCAAATGAGAGTTGGGGTGAGAGAGCATCATTAAATTTCAGGGAGAATAAAAAGATGTTTTGGAAGGAGGTAAATAAAGTGCGTAAGACAAGGGAGCAAATGGGAACTTCAGTGAAGGGCGCAAATGGGCAGGTGATAACAAGTAGTGGTGATGTGGGAAGGAGATGGAGTGAGTATTTTGAAGGTTTGTTGAATGTGTTTGATGATAGAGTGGCAGATATAGGGTGTTTTCGTCGAGGTGGTGCGCAGAGTGAAAGGGTTAGGGAAACTGATTTGGTAAATAGAGAGAAGGTAGTAAAAGCTTTACGGAAGATGAAAGCCAGTAAGGCGGAAGGTTTGGATGGTATTGCAGTGGAATTTATTAGAAAAAGGGGGTGACTGTATTGTTGACTTGTTGGTAATGTTATTTAATGTATGTATGATTCATGGTGAGGTGCCTGAGGATTGGCGGAATGCGTGCATAGTGCCATTGTACACAGGCAAAGGGGATAAGAGTGAGTGCCCAATTACAGAGGTATAAGTTTGTTGAGTATTCCTGATAAATTATATGGGAGGGTATTGATTGAGAGGGTGAAGGCATGCACAGAGCATCAGATTGGGAAAGAGTAGTGGGGTTTCAGAAGTGATAGAGGATGTGTGGATCAGTTGTTTTCTTTGAAGAATGTATGTGAGAAATTCTTAGAAAAGCAAATGGATTTGTATGTAGCATTTATGGCTCTGGAGAAGGCATTTGATAGAGTTGATAGAGATGCTCTGTGGAAGGTTTTAAGAATATATGGTGCGGGAGGCAAGTTGTTAGAAGCAGTGAAAAGTTTTTATCGAGGATGTAAGGCATGTGTAAATGTAGGAAGAGAGGAAAGTGATTGGTTCTCAGTGAATGTAGGTTTGCGGCAGGGGTGTTTGATGTCTCCATGGTTGTTAAATTTGTTTATGGATGGGGTTGTTCGAGAGGTGAATGCAAGAATTTTGGAAAGAGGGATGAGAGAGCTTGGGAAGTGAGTCAGTTGTTGTTCGCTGATGATACAGCGTTGGTGGCTGATTCATGTGAGAAACTGCAGAAGCTGGTGACTGAGTTTGGTAAAGTGTGTGAAAGAAGAAAGTTAAGAGTGAATGTGAATAATAGGAAGGTTATTAGGTATATTAGGGTTGTGGGTCAAGGCAGTTGGGAGGTAAGTTTTAATGGAGAAAAACTGGAGGAAGTAAAGTGTTTTAGATATCTGGGAGTGGATCTGGCAGCGGATGGAACCATGGAAACGGAAGTGAATCATAGAGAGCGGGAGGGGGCGAATATTCTGGAAGCATTGAAGAATGTGTGGAAGTCGAGAACATTATCTTGGAAAGCAAAAGTGGGTATGTTTGAAGGAATAGTGGTTTCAACAATGATGTATGGTTGCGAGGCGTGGGCTATGGATAGAGTTGTGCGCAGGAGGATGGATATGCTGGAAATGAGATGTTTGAGGACAATATAGTGTGTGAGGTGGTTTGATCGAGTAAATAATGTAAGGGTAAGAGAGATGTGTGGAAATAAAAAGAGTGTGGTTGAGAGAGCAGAAGAGGGTGTTTTGAAATGGTTTGGTCATATGGAGAAAATGAGTCAGGAAAGATTGACCAAGAGGATATATGTGTCAGAGGTAGAGAGAAAGAGGAGAAGTGGGAGACCAAATTTGAGGTGGAAAGATGGAGTGAAAAAGATTTTGTGTGATCGGGGCCTTAACATGCAGGAGTGTGAAAGGCGTGCATGGAATAGAGTGAATTAGAACGATGTTGTATACCGGGGGCGACATGCTGTCAATGGATTAAACCAGGGCATGTGAAGCGTCCGCCGGAAACCATGGAAGGTTTTGTGGGGCCTGGATGTGGAAAGGGAGCTGTGGTTTCGGTGCATTATTACATGAAAGCTAGAGATTGAGTTTTAACGAATGGTACCTTTGGTGTCTCTTCCTAGCGCTACCTCGCAAACATGAGGGGGAGGGAGTTGTTATTCTATTTCTGGCGGGGTGGCGATGGGAAGAAATAAAGGCAGACAGTATGAATTATGTACATGTGTATATATGTATATGTCTGTGTGTGTATATATATGTGTACATTGAGATGTATAGTTATATATATTTGCATGTGTTTACGTGTATGTATATACATGTGTATGTGGGCGGGTTGGGCCATTCTTTTGTCTGTTTCCTTGCGCTACCTAACCTAACGCGGGAGACAGCGACAAAGCAAAATGAAATAAAATATAAAAAATATATATATATATATATATATATATATATATATATATATATATATATATATATATATATATAGAGAGAGAGAGAGAGAGAGAGAAAGAGAGAGAGAGAGAGAGAGAGAGAGAGAGAGAGAGAGAGATGCTCTGTGGAAGGTATTAAGAATATATGGTGTGGGAGGCAAGTTGTTAGAAGCAGTGAAAAGTTTTTATCGAGGATGTAAGGCATGTGTACGTGTAGGAAGAGAGGAAATTGATTGGTTCTCAGTGAATGTAGGTTTGCGGCAGGGGTGTGTGATGTCTCCAGGGTTGTTTAATTTGTTTATGGATGGGGTTGTTAGGGAGGTAAATGCAAGAGTCTTGGAAAGAGGGGCAAGTATGAAGTCTGTTGGGGATGAGAGAGCTTGGGAAGTGAGTCAGTTGTTGTTCGCTGATGATACAGCGCTGGTGGCGGATTCATGTGAGAAACTGCAGAAGCTGGTGACGGAGTTTGGTAAAGTGTGTGGAAGAAGAAAGTTAAGAGTAAATGTGAATAAGAGCAAGGTTATTAGGTACAGTAGGGTTGAGGGTCAAGTCAATTGGGAGGTGAGTTTGAATGGAGAAAAACTGGAGGAAGTGAAGTGTTTTAGATATATGGGAGTGGATCTGTCAGCGGATGGAACCATGGAAGCGGAAGTGGATCATAGGGTGGGGTAGGGGGCGAAAATTTTGGGAGCCTTGAAAAATGTGTGGAAGTCGAGAACATTATCCCGGAAAGCAAAAATGGGTATGTTTGAAAAAATAGTGGTTCCAACAATGTTGTATGGTTGCGAGGCGTCGGCTATGGATAGAGTTGTGCGCAGGAGGATGTATGTGCTGGAAATGAGATGTTTGAGGACAATGTGTGGTGTGAGGTGGTTTGATCGAGTAAGTAACGTAAGGGTAAGAGAGATGTGTGGAAATAGAAAGAGCGTGGTTGAGAGAGCAGAAGAGGGTGTTTTGAAGTGGTTTGGGCACATGGAGAGAATGAGTGAGGAAAGATTGACCAAGAGGATATATGTGTCGGAGGTGGAGGGAACGAGGGGAAGAGGGAGACCAAATTGGATGTGGAAAGATGGAGTGAAAAAGATTTTGTGTGATCGGGGCCTGAACATGCAGGAGGGTGAAAGGAGGGCAAAGAATAGAGTGAATTGGTGCGATGTAGTATACCGGGGTTGACGTGCCGTCAGTGGATTGAATCAAGGCATGTGTATGGGGGTGGGTTGGGCCATTTCTTTCTTGTGTCTCCTTGCGCCACCTCGCAAACGCGGGAGACAGCGACAAAGCAAAAAAAAAAAAAAATATTTATATTCATATATATATATATATATATTTATGACAGGCGCGCGAAAGAGAGACTTTTGGATGTTAATGTGCTGGAGGGATGTCTGATCATTATCTTGTGGAGGCTAAGGTGAAGATTTGTATGGGTTTTCAGAAAAGAAGAGTGAATGTTGGGGTGAAGAGGGTGGTGAGAGTAAGTGAGCTTGGGAAGGAGACTTGTGTGAGGAAGTACCAGGAGAGACTGAGTACAGAATGGAAAGAGGTGAGAACAATGGAAGTAAGGGGAGTGGGGGAGGAATGGGATGTATTTAGGGAATCAGTGATGGATTGCGCAAAAGATGCTTGTGGTATGAGAAGAGTGGGAGGTGGGTTGATTAGAAAGGGTAGTGAGTGATGGGATGAAGAAGTAAGAGTATTACTGAAAGAGAAGACAGAGGCATTTGGACGATTTTTGCAGGGAAAAAATGAAATTGAATGGGAGACGTATAAAAGAAAGAGACAGGAGGTCAAAAGAAAGGTGCAAGAGGTGAAAAAAAGGGCAAATGAGACTTGGGGTGAGAGAGTATCATTAAATTTTAGGGAGAATAAAAAGATGTTCTGGAAGGAGGTATATAAAGTGCGTAAGACAAGGGAGCAAATGGGAACTTCAGTGAAGGGCGCAAATGGGCAGGTGATAACAAGTATTGGTGTTGTGAGAAGGAGATGGAGTGAGTATTTTGAAGGTTTGTTGAATGTGTTTGATGATAGAGTGGCAGATATAGGGTGTTTTGGTCGAGGTGGTGTGCAAAGTGCGAGGGTTAGGGAAAATGATTTGGTAAACAGAGAAGAGGTAGTAAAAGCTTTGCGGAAGATGAAAGCCGGCAAGGCAGCAGGTTTGGATGGTATTACAGTGGAATTTATTAAAAAAGGGGGTGACTGTATTGTTGATTGGTTGGTAAGGTTATTTAATGTATGTATGACTCATGGTGAGGTGCCTGAGGATTGGCGGAATGCGTGCATAGTGCCATTGTACAAAGGCAAAGGGGATAAGAGTGAGTGCTCAAATTACAGAGGTATAAGTTTGTTGAGTATTCCTGGTAAATTGTATGGGAGGGTATTGATTGAGAGGGTGAAGGCATGTGCAGAGCATCAGATTGGGGAAGAGCAGTGTGGTTTCAGAAGTGGTAGAGGATGTGTGGATCAGGTGTTTGCTTTGAAGAATGTATGTGAGAAATACTTAGAAAAGCAAATGGATTTGTATGTAGCATTTATGGATCTGGAGAAGGCATATGATAGAGTTGATAAAGATGCTCTGTGGAAGGTATTAAGAATATATGGTGTGGGAGGCAAGTTGTTAGAAGCAGTGAAAAGCTTTTATCGAGGATGTAAGGCATGTGTACGAGTAGGAAGAGAGGAAAGTGATTGGTTCTCAGTGATTGTAGGTTTGCGGCAGGGTTGTGTGATGTCTCCATGGTTGTTTAATTTGTTTATGGATGGGGTTGTTAGGGAGGTGAATACAAGAGTTTTGGAAAGAGGGGCAAGTATGAAGTCTGTTGGGGATGAGAGAGCTTGGGAAGTGAGTCAGTTGTTGTTCGCTGATGATACAGCGCTGGTGGCTGATTCATGTGAGAAACTGCAGAAGCTGGTGACTGAGTTTGGTAAAGTGTGTGAAAGAAGAAAGTTAAGAGTAAATGTGAATAAGAGCAAGGTTATTAGGTACAGTAGGGTTGAGGGTCAAGTCAATTGGGAGGTGAGTTTGAATGAGAAAAACTGGAGGAAGTGAAGTGTTTTAGATATCTGGGAGTGGATCTGGCAGCGGATGGAACCATGGAAGCGGAAGTGGATCATAGGGTGGGGGAGGGGGCGAAAATTCTGGGAGCCTTGAAGAATGTGTGGAAGTCGAGAACATTATCTCGGAAAGCAAAAGTGGGTATGTTTGAAGGAATAGTGGTTCCAACAATGTTGTATGGTTGCGAGGCGTGGACTATGGATAGAGTTGTGCGCAGGAGGATGGATGTGCTGGAAATGAGATGTTTGAGGACAATGTGTGGTGTGAGGTGGTTTGATCGAGTAAGTAACGTAAGGGTAAGAGAGATGTGTGGAAATAAAAAGAGCGTGGTTGAGAGAGCAGAAGAGGGTGTTTTGAAATGGTTTGGTCACATGGAGAGAATGGGTGAGGAAATATTGACCAAGAGGATATATGTGTTGGAGGTGGAGGGAACGAGGAGAAGAGGGAGACCAAATTGGAGGTGGAAAGATGGAGTGAAAAAGATTTTGTGTGATCGGGGCCTGAACATGCAGGAGGGTGAAAGGAGGGCAAGGAATAGAGTGAATTGGAGCGATGTGGTATACCGGGGTTGACGTGCTGTCAGTGGATTGAATCAAGGCATGTGAAGCGTCTGGGGTAAACCATGGAAAGCTGTGTAGGTATGTATATTTGCGTGTGTGGACGTATGTATATACATGTGTATGGGGGTGGGTTGGGCCATTTCTTTCGTCTGTTTCCTTGCGCTACCTCGCAAACGCAGGAGACAGCGACAAAGCATAAAAATATATATATATATATACCTACATATATATATATATATACATATATATATATATATATTTATATATATATATATATATATATATATATATATATATATATATATATATTTTTTTTTTTTTTCATACTATTCGCCGTTTCCCGCGATAGCGAGGTAGCGTTAAGAACAGAGGATTGGGCCTTATTTGGAATATTCTCACCTGGCCCCCTCTGTTCCTTCTTTTGGAAAAAAAAAAAAAAGAAAAAAAAAAAAAAAGAATACTTCCCACGTATTCCCTGCGTGTCGTAGAAGGCGACTAAAAGGGGAGGGAGCGGGGGGCTGGAAATCCTCCCCTTTCTTTTTTTTTTTTTTTTTTAATTTTTTTAATATATATATATATATATATATATATATATATATATATATATATATATATATATATATATATATATATATATATAAATATATATATATGTGTTCTGTTCGGAAACAACCGATTGACCCGGTTGCTCACCATAGTGAGACGAAGGGTATTCGAGTACTTAGTACTTCGAATAGTTGTTTCCTATAATACAGTCCCTTAGCCTAGCGGTTAGCATGCCTGCCTCTTGCACAAGGGGTCCTAGGTTCGATCCTGGCTGTTGGAGGTTTCTATGTTCTATGAAGGTGCGCGTTCATATACGCTTTATTCGCATTCATATAACTCCGAGTTGTACAGTTAGGTTCGGTAAAACGCTATCAGCTGGCTATGTGTTCTGTTCGGAAACAACCGATAGACCCCGTTGCTCACTATTGTGAGACGAAGGGTATTCGAGTACTTAGTATTTCGAATAGTTGTTTCCTATAATACAGTCCTTTAGCCTAGCGGTTAGCATGCCTGCCTCTTGCACAAGGGGTCCTAGGTTCGATCCTGGCTGTTGGAGGTTTGTATAATATGTTTATGTATATATATATATAAATATATATATATATATATATATATATATATATATATATATATATATATATATATATATATATATATATATATATATATGTATATATATATATATATATACTTCCCACGTATTCCCTGCGTGTCGTAGAAGGCGATTAAAAGGGGAGGGAGCGTGGGGCTGGAAATCCTCCCCTCTCGTTTTTTTTTTTTTAATTTTCCAAAAGAAGGAACAGAGAATTGGGCCAGGTGAGGGTATTCCCTCAAAGGCCCAGTCCTCTGTTCTTAACGCTACCTCGCTAATGCGGGAAATGGCGAATAGTTTGAAAGAAAGAAAGATATATATATATATATATATATATATATATATATATATATATATATATATATATATATATATATATATATACATATATATATATATATATATATATATATATATATATATATATATATATATATATATATATATATATATATATATATATATATTTTCTTTCTTCTTTTAAACTATTCGCCATTTCCCGCGTTTGCGAGGTAGCGTTAAGAACAGAGGACTGGGCCTTTTTTGGAATATCCTCACCTGGCCCACTCTGTTCCTTCTTTTGGAAAATTAAAAAAAAAAACGAGAGGGGAGGATTTCCAGCCCCCCGCTCCCTCCCGTTTTAGTCGCCTTGTACGACACGCAGGGAATACGTGGGAAGTATTCTTAATCCCCCATCCTCAGGGATAATATATATATATATATATATATATATATATATATATATATATATATATATATATATATATATATATATATATATATATATATATATATATATATATATATATATATATATATATATATATATATATTTAAGGTATTTATGACTCATGGTGAGGTGCCGGAGTATTGGGGGAATGCGTGCATAGTGCCATTGTACATTGGCAAAGGGGATAAGAGTAAGTGCTCAAATTATACAGGTATAAGTTTGTTGAGTATTCCTGGTAAATTATATATGGGGGTATTGATTGAGAGGGTGAAGGCATGTACAGAGCATCAGATTGGGGAAGAGCAGTGTGGTTTCAGAAGTGGTAGAGGATGTGTGGATCAGATGTTTGCTTTGAAGAGTGTATGTGAGAAATACTTAGAAAAGCAAATGGATTTGTATGTAGCATTTATGGATCTGGATAAGGCATATGATAGAGTTGTTAGAGATGCTCTGTCGATGGTATTAAGAATATATGGTGTGGGTGGCAAGTTGTTAGAAGCAGTAAAAAGTTTTTATCGAGGATGTAAGAGATGTGTACGTGTAGGAAGAGAGGAAAGTCATTGGTTCTCAGTGAATGTAGGTTTACGGCAGGGGTGTGTGATTTCTCCATGGTTGTTTGATTTGTTTATGGATGGGGTTGTTAGGGAGGTGAATGCAAGAGTTTTGGAAAGAGGGGCGAGAATGAAGTCTGTTGTGGATGAGAGAGCTTGGGAAGTGAGTCAGTTGTTCGCTGATGATACAGCGCTGGTGGCTGATTCATGTGAGAAACTGAAGAAGCTGGTGACTGAGTTTGGTAAAGTGTGTGAAAGAAGAAAGTTCAGAGTAAATGTGAATAAGAGCAAGGTTATTAGGTAGAGTAGGGTTGAGGGTCAAGGCAAATGGGAGGTAAGTTTGAATGGAGAATAACTGGAGGAAGTAAAGTGTTTTAGATATCTGGGAGTGGATCTGGCAGCGGATGGAACCATGGAAGCGGAAGTGAATCATCGCGTGGGGGAGGGGGTGAAAATCCTGCGAGCCTTGAAGAATGTGTAGAAGTCGAAAACATTATCTCGGAAAGCAAAAGTGGGTATGTTTGAAGGAATAGTGGTTCCAACAATGTTGTATGGTTGCGAGGCGTGGGCTTTGGATAGAGTTGTGCGCAGGAGGGTGGATGTGCTGGAAATGAGATGTTTGAGGACAATATGGTGTGTGAGGTGGTTTGATCGAGTAAATAATGTAAGGGTAAGAGATATGTGTGGAAATAAAAAGAGTGTGGTTGAGAGAGCAGAAGAGGGTGTTTTGAAATGGTTTGGTCACATGGAAAAAATGAGTGAGGAAAGATTGACCAAGAGGATATATGTGTCAGAGGTGGAGGGTACGAGGAGAAGTGGGAGACCAAATTTTAGGTGGAAAGATGGAGTGAAAAAGATTTTGTGTGACCGGGGCCTGAACATGCAGGAGGGTGAAAGGCGTACATGTAAGGAATAGAGTGAACTGGGACGATGTGGTATACCGGGAGTTGACGTGCTGTCAATGGATTAAACCAGGGCATATGAAGTGTCCGGGGGAAACCATGGAAGGTTTTGTGGGGCCTGGATGTGGAAAGGGGGCTGTGATTTCGGTGCATTATTACATGACAGCTAGAGATTGACTGTGAACGAATGGGGCCTTTCGTGTCTTTTCCTAGCGCTAATCGCACACAAGACGGGGGAGGGGGTTGTTATTCCATGTGAGGCGGGGTGGCGATGGGAAGAAATAGAGGCAGACAGTATGAATTATGTACATGTATATATATGTATATTTCTGTGTATGTATATATATGTGTACATTGAGATGTATAGGCATGTATATTTGCGTGTTTGGACGTGTATGTATATACATGTGTATGTGGGCGGGTTGGACCATTCTTTTGTCTGTTTCCTTGCGCTACCTCGCTAACGCGGGAGACAGAGACAAAGCAAAATTAAATAAAATAAAAAGAAAATTATATATATATATATATATATATATATATATATATATATATATATATATATATATATATATATATATATATATATATATATATATATATATATATATATATATATCATTAAATTTTAGGGAGAAGAAAAAGATGTTCTGGAAGGAGGTAAATAAAGTGCGTAAGACAAGGGAGCAAATGGGAACTTCAGTGAAGGGCGCAAATGGGGAGGTGATAACAAGTAGTGGTGATGTGAGAAGGAGATGGAGTGAGTATTTTGAAGGTTTGTTGAATGTGTTTGATGATAGAGTGGCAGATATAGGGTGTTTTGGTCGAGGTGGTGTGCAAAGTGAGAGGGTTAGGGAAAATGATTTGGTAAACAGAGAAGAGGTAGTGAAAGCTTTGCTGAAGATGAAAGCCGGCAAGGCAGCAGGTTTGGATGGTATTGCAGTGGAATTTATTAAAAAAGGAGCTGACTGTATTGTTGACTGGTTGGTAAGGTTATTTAATGTATGTATGACTCATGGTGAGGTGCCTGAGGATTGGCGGAATGCGTGCATAGTGCCATTGTACAAAGGCAAAGGGGATAAGAGTGAGTGCTCAAATTACAGAGGTATAAGTTTGTTGAGCATTCCTGGTAAATTATATGGGAGGGTATTGATTGAGAGGGTGAAGGCATGTACAGAGCATCAGATTGGGGAAGAGCAGTGTGGTTTCAGAAGTGGTAGAGGATGTGTGGATCAGGTGTTTGCTTTGAAGAATGTATGTGAGAAATACTTAGAAAAGCAAATGGATTTGTATGTAGCATTTATGCATTTGGAGAAGGCATATGATAGAGTTGATAGAGATGCTCTGTGGAAGGTATTAAGAATATATGGTGTGGGAGGAAAGTTGTTAGAAGCAGTGAAAAGTTTTTATCGAGGATGTAAGGCATGTGTACGTGTAGGAAGAGAGGAAAGTGATTGGTTCTCAGTGAATGTAGGTTTGCGGCAGGGGTGTGTGATGTCTCCATGGTTGTTTAATTTGTTTATGGATGGGGTTGTTAGGGAGGTAAATGCAAGAGTTTTGGAAAGAGGGGCAAGTATGAAGTCTGTTGGGGATGAGAGAGCTTGGGAAGTGAGTCAGTTGTTGTTTGCTGATGATACAGCGCTGGTGGCTGATTCATGTGAGAAACTGCAGAAGCTGGTGACTGAGTTTGGTAAAGTGTGTGGAAGAAGAAAGTTAAGAGTAAATGTGAATAAGAGCAAGGTTATTAGGTACAGTAGGGTTGAGG
>NC_092227.1:28910150-28932032 GCF_036320965.1 Panulirus ornatus
TATATATATGTAAATATATATATATATATGTATATATATATATATATATATATATATATATATATATATATATATATATATATATATATATATATATATATATATATATATTTCTTTTTTTTTTTGCGCTGTCTCCCGCGTTTGCGAGGTAGCGCAAGGAAACATATATATATATATATATATATATATATATATATATATATATATATATATATATATATATATATATATATATATATATATATATATCATGATAACCATATATCTGAACATATATAGCTATCATGATAACCATATATCTGAACTCGGAATCACATAGTGTGAAGGGAGGCACAGTGGACTCTGCTATGTATAAATGTAAAATCTAAACTGTAGGTAAATGTTCTCACACAGCTCTAGTGTAAATGGTAAAAACCGTGAAAAAGGAAGGTTTTGTTTGCAAATGAAGTGATTCTTACATTTCTGTTTGTTTAAGTTTCTCGTCATGTAACTGGTAAAAATACAATATATTTCACTTCCGTGTCTCCTGGGCATAATGAAGAAACTACTTTATCGAAGATCACACGCAACATTAAATACCTAGCTTTGAAGTTAGGTAAAGAAGGATGAAAACTGGATCGTTTTGGTAAATAGTGAAATGTTTGAAATGATCGACGCAATGACGTGTGACTGGTGGCGGGTCAGACCAAGACTTGGGAAAGGAGGTGGCCAGACGGCCTCTTGTTTAGTCAATAGTAGTGACGGAATAAGGATTCTTTTTGCATAACATCCTGGGCTTCCTAACACTGTATGTATACTACGGTAATATAGATATATTCTCCCCCCCCCCCCTCTCTCTCTCTCTCTCTCTCTCTCTCTCTCTCTCTCTCTCTCGCGAGTCGCCATGGTTTAATGTTTAGCAGGGATTCAAATCCTATGCATGACAGCCAACCCACAGCCAGTACTAGCTGTTCACCGTCCCATCAGGACCGGTCGATAGACTGGGTTTTTGGTTTAGGGTGGAATGTGTGTGTGTGTGTGTGTGTGTGTGTGCACATAAACATAAGAGGAGACAAGACACATATATATATAAGGTTAAGAGAAGGGGTAACACGAGTATAAAACCCTCTACCCGTAACACACATACTGCAATCATACACACACATACACACACACACACACACACACACACACACGTACTGATAAAGATTAGAATTTGAAGGAATAGATTTCCATTCATGGGCCTCCGCGATGTATCTGTTAGCGTTACTAACCGTGAGTCAAGTCCATGCCTGCCATGAGTCGGGCCCATATTGGTGAGCAGTCGGCCCACACCCAACCCAGGTCTTCTTCTCGCGACTGGTCGATATATGGGTACCAGGTTTAGGCTAGAGTGCTTGCCTCCGTAAACACAAGAGAGGGAAGACATGTTGCTCATGAAAGGGTAAGAGACAGGGCAACACGAGTGTAAAACTCTCCCTGTAACACAGAAATGGTAATCACGCACACATATCTTACAGTGTTCACTGCAGAGTTGGCTTTGGAAAATTTTGTATGCGCACTGAAATCTTGCGTCTCCATCTCTGCGAAGTGCGTGTTTTACTGCATCCTGAAGCATTCTGATTGGTCCATTTCTTTTTCATCATGTACTTTTTCTGGATCACCATAATTCTTTCGACTAGTACTTCTGCCTTGCGGTTACTCTCATGTATTATCTGAATGGGCCAGCCTCTACTGTTTCCTGAAACTTTTGGCTGTCTTTTGTTAAGGAGTACATACCTACCCTCCTTTATTTTCTATTTCCCTCTCTACTATACCTTCTGGACATGAAATCATATATCTTTCGAAGAGCATTGTTTTCTAGACTCCAACAATATCAGTTGCACTTTCCCTTTCACAAAATATTGAGCAATCTTTTCACGTCATACATAAGAGTAAAACTAGAATATGTTTATCAAGTTTGCCTTACACACTTAGAGAGAGAACTTAGGTTCTAGTTGGTGCTAGAAATAAGTGAGCTGAGTTCGAGGCCATTAATTTGCCCGTTATGGAAAAGACAGAATAAGAGATGACCTAATCACAGCATTTAAGTCTACAAAAAGACTGATGATGTAAAAAGTAGACTAGCGTTTAAGAGATGTAGATATAATATGAAATCAAGCAAGAAACTTGTTAAGAAGGATATGAGGAAGGACTTTTATAATACAAGAGAGGTAGATGTATGGAATGAAATGAATGAAAACATAAATAATATAAACAACTAACTGTATTCAATGAGTAATATGATAGAACATGCTCATGTGAAGGTTCCCCAGGAGTGTCAAGATCCTTCCCTGAAGAGTACAAATAGGTAAATACAAATATTCCGTAACACACACACACACACACACACACACACACACACACACACACACACACACACACACACACACACACACACACACACACACACACATCTTCAATACATCTCTTTTCATTTCAAAATCTATCTCATGAAATCCTTCAATAATGATACCAACAATACGTGAAAAAAATAAAATAAAAAGGGAATGAAGTAATGGGCGCGGAGGAAGTCATAAAAAGGAAAGATGAAGGGTCGTTCAGAGGATGATACAGAGCCTAGTGGGGCTCTCCCGCACAAAGGTTGTCCTGGTGATGACACAACGCCTGATGTGGGTGCACCACACAAAGGTCGTCCTGGGAAGGATAAAGAGCCTTGTGGGGCTATCCCATCCGAAGGTCGTTCTAGGGATCATGCAAAAGCCTGATGGGGTCGTCCTACACAAAGGTCGGTATCAATATGATAGGCTGGTGTGCCCGTCAAGCACAGGGAACATCCAGGAGATCACAGAAAGGCTGGAGAGGCCGTCCCAGATAAGGGTCGGCCTAGTGATGGTACAAAGCCTGGTAGGGCCGACTCAGATGAGGGGGTCTTCATGGGGGTAACACAAATTTTGGTTGTCCCATACAATGGTCGTCCTGCGGATGATACAGAGCCTGATGGGGCTTTCCTACATAAGAGTCGTCCTGAGTATGAGGCATAGCTTGGTGGAGCCATCCCACACGAGGTTTGTCCTGGAGATGATACATATCTTGGTGGGGCTCTCCAACTAAAAGGTCGTCCTGGGGATGATGTAGAGCCTGGTGAGGCCCTCCTACACAAAGGTCGTCCTGAAGATGATGCAGAGCCTGGAGGGGCTGTCCTACACAAGGGTCGTATTTGGGATGATGCAGAGACTATTAGAGACGTCTTACATAAAAGTTATGCTTGGAATAATGCAAAGCTTATTGGGGCCGTCCTACACAAGAGTCGTCCTGGGGTTGATGCAGAGCCTGGTGGGGCTGTCCTATACAAGGTCCCTCATAGGGATGATGTAGAGCCTGGTGGGGTTGTCTTAAAGAAGGGTTGTCCTGGGGGTATGATGCAAAGCTTGATGGTGCCAGTCCTACACAAGGGTCGTCCTGGGATGATGTAGGGCCTGGTGGGGCCGTCCTACACAAGGGTCGTCCTGAGGATCATGCAAAGCTAGGCTAGACTTTTGTCTGGAACATGTATTTTCAATTCCCCCTAGGATGAAATACAGTACAGTGACCCTGGTCATCTTATAACCCTGGGGAAATTCCTGCCCCGTTATAACTCTTCACCTGTCGTTCCTTTCTTGTCTACCTGTTCTACATTTGTCCTCATTGTAGTGTTCATCCCATACTCTGCTTTATCATATCTATCTTGTTCTTCTATGATCCCATTGTCTTCTTTACCTGCCATCTTCACGCTGAACCTTTTTGCTTTTTCCTCTTGTTTTCTTGAAGAAAATCATTGTATTTTTGCTCTGTCTCTAATAAGCTCTCCCCTCAGAGAATGATACCATCTTTGCGTTGCACCATTTCCAATACTGTGTCCTCCCTCATCCTCCTCCTCCTACTCCCCTTCCTCCTAGAACTCTTCAATTGCGCACCCCCACGTCTGCCACTCCTCTCCCATACCATATCTGACAGGTGGGACAGTCATACTGTTTGAAACAAGAGTTTTGTCTCAGAAATAAACAAGTATACTATGGAAGGTTGATAGTAGCAAAGTGTGTCAATATCCCTCTTCGTGGAAAGTCAGGCCATTCTCCAGAGGAATGAGGTCTGTGGCAGGTGCAGGAGATGAAATTTGTGAAGGTTAGGAGGTTCATATGATGGTTAGGATATCATATGTCTTAAGGTTGGACGGTCAAATGTAAGAGGGTCGAGACATTAAAAATATACGGTTTTTGTGATGGATTGTAGTTTAGGGTTTAGTAATCTGGAAATATGGTACGGTAGATGGTAGATGACCTGCGTATGGATGGTATATTGATTTTAGAAATCATGAATATTATCATATCTAGAAAGCTGTTTATTGAATCATCAGCAGATGTATAACATATCAGGAGAACCATCTAAGAAGTAAAGAGCTGAGTGCATGCAGCTCTGAATATAACGGGTCTGGGAAGTTGACTCTGAAATGCTCGGAATGCAAGATGCGTGAAGGTGGAGGAAGTGCAGGAGAACTAGAAGAGTAGATATATCAGGGTTGAAAAGTTACATAAGATCATATGAGATTAACAGTTGTGAAGGTCGAACTACACAAAGAGGTTGAGTTTAAAAGTGTAATCGTGTAGTCATAACAAGGAACATGGGAAATGGTTGGGGCATGCTGAAGGTTTGATAGTGACATGCAGAATGAAATGGAGATGATATATCATGGTGAAGTTATGCCTAAGGTTTGTCAGTGATTTGAAATAGGAAATGAAGGAAGAATGGTAAGAGATGTAAAACAAAATAGTCAAAAGACTGTCAGCACCAACTACCATTACATTAAGATCATGTGTAGACCCATAAAAAGTCACGTGGTTCCTCGAGGCAAAAGAAAGCGGAGGAGTGATATAAAGCTAATCAAGGAAGACGAACAGGAGGACTAATGAAATCTGGAAAATACTGAGTAAGCCCACGCGAGGTCAGCTGAGGTCAAGGGAATTTAGAAAAGATTCCATGAGTTGCATGTGACCAGATGGTGATGTAGAAAAACAATAAAATACTGTTACACATAGATTCTGGTTATTTACATAAGTTGCTTGGCTTGGTGACGAGGAGACCATGGCACGATAGGCCGTAGTTTCTTCGTAACACTCTGACAGATCATGAGTGGTAGGAAAAGAAATCGTATTTTGAAAATGACAAACATTAAGATACTTCTGTGGTAACTGAAGCTCGTGAGCTCAGAAAGCTAGAATTAAAACAGTGTAAATATCATTATGTTGCATGAGAAAACTTTCTCTAAACCTGTAATCTTAAATATTGCTTTTGTTCCCCATTTTATCCATGTATGGCGAGGTGGCGATAGGAATCAATAAAGGCAGACAGTATGAATTATGTACATGTGTATATATGTATATATCTGTGTGTGTATATATATGTGTACATTGGGATGTATAGGTATGTATATTTCCGTGTGTGGACGTGTATGTATATACATGTGTATGGGGGTGGGTTGGGCCATTTCTTTAATCTGTTTCCTTGCGCTACCTCGCAAACGCGGGAGACATCGACAAAGCAAATAATAATAAAATATATATATATATATATATATATATATATATATATATATATATATATATATATATATATATATATATACATATCCTGGGGATATGTATATAAATATATATATATATATATATATATATATATATATATATATATATATATATATATATATATATATATATATATATATATATATATATATATATATATCCCTGGGAATAGGGGATTAAGAATACTTCCCACGCATGCCTCACGTGTCGTAAAAGGCGACTAAAGAGGACGGGAGCGGGGGGCAGGAAACCCTCCCCTCCTTGTATTTTAACTTTCTAAAAGCGGAAACAGAAGAAGGAGTCACGCGAGGAGTGCTCATCCTCCTCGAAGGCTCAGATTGGGGTGTCTAAATGTGTGTGGATGTAACCAAGATGAGTAAAAAGCAGAGATAGGTAGTATGTTTGAGGAAAGGAACCTGGATGTTTTGGCTCTGAGTGAAACGAAGCTCAAGAGGAAAGGGGAAGAGTGGTTTGGGAATGTCTTGGGAGTAAAGTCAGGGGTTAGTGAGAGGACAAGAGCAAGGGAAGGAGTAGCACTACTCTTGAATCAGGAGTTGTGGGAGTATGTAATAGAGTGTAAGAAAGTAAATTCTAGATTGATATGGGTAAAACTGAAAGTTGATTGAGAGAGATGGGTGATTATTGGTGCATATGCACCTGGGCATGAGAAGAAAGATCATGAGAGGCAAGTGTTTTGGGAGCAGCTGAATGAGTGTGTTAGTGATTTTGATGCACAAGACCGGGTTATAGTGATGGGTGATTTGAATGCAAAGGTGAGTAATGTGGCAGTTGAGTGAATAATTGGTATACATGGAGTGTTCAGTGCTGTAAATGGAAATGGTGAAGAGCTTGTAGATTTATGTGCTGAAAAAGGACTGGTGATTGGGAATACCTGGTTTAAAAAGCGAGATATACAGAAGTATACGTATGTAAGCAGGAGAGATGGCCAGAGAGCGTTATTGGTTTACGTGTTAATTGATAGACGCACGAAAGAGAGACTTTTGGATGTTAATGTGCTGAGAGGTGCAACTGGAGGGATGTCTGATCATTACCTTGTGGAATCAAAGGTGAAGATTTGTGGGGGTTTTCAGAAAAGAAGAGAGAATGTTGGGGTGAAGAGAGTGGTGAGAGTAAGTGAGCTTCGGAAGGAGACTTGTGTGAGGAAGTACCAGGAGAGACTGAGTCCAGAATGGAAAAAGGTGAGAACAAAGGAGGTAAGGTGAGTGGGGGAAGAATGGGATGTAATTAGGGAAGCAGTGATGGCTTGCGCAAAAGATGCTTGTGGCATGAGAAGCGTGGGAGGTGGGTTGATTAGAAAAGGTAGTGAGTGGTGGGATGAAGAAGTAAGATTATTAGTGAAAGAGAAGAGAGAGGCATTTGAACGATTTTTGCAGGGAAAAAATGCAAATGAGTGGGAGAGGTATAAAAGAAAAAGGCAGGAGGTCAAGAGAAAGGTGCAAGAGGTGAAAAAGAGGGCAAATGAGAGTTGGGGTGAGAGAGTATCATTAGATTTCAGGGAGAATAAAAAGATGTTTTGGAAGGAGGTAAATAAAGTGCGTAAGACAAGGGAGCAAATGGGAACTTCAGTGAAGGGGGCTAATGGGAAGGTGATAACAAGTAGTGGTGATGAGAGAAGGAGATGGAGTGAATATTTTGAAGGTTTGTTGAATGTGTTTGATGATACAGTGGCAGATGTGGGGTGTCTTGGTCGAGGTGGTGTGCAAAGTGAGAGGGTTAGGGATATTGATTTGGTAAATAGAGAAGAGGTAGTAAAAGCTTTACGGAAGATGAAAGCCGGTAAAGCAGCAGGTTTGGATGGCATTGCAGTGGAATTATTTAAAAAAGGGGGTGACTGTATTGTTGACTGATTGGTAAGGATATTTAATGTATGTATGATTCATGGTGAGGTGCCTGAGGATTGGCGGAATGCTTGCATAGTGCCATTGTACAAAGGCAAAGGGGATAAGAGTGAGTGCTCAAATTACAGAGGTATAAGTTTGTTGAGTATTCCTGGTAAATTATATGGGAGGGTATTGATTGAGAGGGTGAAGGCATGTACAGAGCATCAGATTGGGGAAGAGCAGTGTGGTTTCAGAAGTGGTAGAGGATGTGTGGATCAGGTGTTTGCATTGAAAAATGTATGCGAGAAATACTTAGAAAAACAAATGGATTTGTATGTAGCATTTATGGCTCTGGAGAAGGCATATGATAGAGTTGATAGAGATGCTCTGTGGAAGGCTTTAAGAATATATGGTGTGGGAGGCAAGTTGTTAGAAGCAGTGAAAAGTTTTTATCGAGGATGTAAGGCATGTGTACGTGTAGGAAGAAAGGATATTGATTGGTTCTCAGTGAATGTAGGTTTGCGGCAGGGGTGTGTGATGTCTCCATGGTTGTTTAATTTGTTTATGGATGGGGTTGTTAGGGAGGTGAATGCAAGAGTTTTGGAAAGAGGGGCAAGTATGAAGTCTGTTGTAGATGAGAGAGCTTGGGAAGTGAGTCAGTTGTTGTTCGCTGATGATACAGCGCTGGTGGCTAATTCATGTGAGAAACTGCAGAAGCTGGTGACTGAGTTTGGTAAAGTGTGTGAAAGAAGAAAGTTAAGAGTAAATGTGAATAAGAGCAAGGTTATTAGGTAGAGTAGGGTTGAGGGTCAAGTCAATTGGGAGGTAAGTTTGAATGGAGAAAAGCTGGAGGAAGTGAAGTGTTTTAATTATCTGGGAGCGGATCTGGCAGCGGATGGAACCATGGAAGCGGAAGTGAATCATAGGGTGGGGAGGGGGCGAAAATCCTGGGAGCCTTGAAGAATGTGTGGAAGTCGAGAACATTATATCGGAAAGCAAAAATTGGTATGTTTGAAGGAATAGTGGTTCCAACAATGTGTATGGTTGCGAGGCGTGGGCTATGGATAGAGTTGTGTGCAGGGGAGTGGATGTGCTGGAGATGAGATGTTTGAGGACAATATGTGGTGTGAGGTGGTTTGATCGAGTAAGTAATGCAAGGGTGAGAGAGATGTGTGGAAATAAAAAGAGTGTGGTTGAGAGAGCAGAAGAGGGTGTTTTGAAATGGTTTGGTCACATGGAGAGAATGAGTGAGGAAAGATTGACCAAGAGGATATATGTGTCGGAGGTGGAGGGAACGAGGAGAAGTGGGAGAGCAAATTGGAGGTGGAAAGATGGAGTGAAAAAGATTTTGTGTGATCGGGGCCTGAACATGCAGGAGGGTGAAAGGAGGGCAAGGAATAGAGTGAATTGGAACGATGTGGTATACCGGGGTCGACGTGCTGTCAATGGATTGAACCAGGGCATGTGAAGCGTCTGGGGTAAACCATGCAAAGTCTGTGGGGCCTGGATGTGGAAAGGGAGCTGTGGTTTCGGTGCATTATTACATGACAGCTAGAGACTGAGTGTGAATGAATGAGGACTTTGGTGTTTTTCCTAGCGCTACCTCGCACACATGAGGGGGGAGGGTTTTTTTATTCCATATGTGGCGAGGTGGCGATGGGAACAAATAAAGGCAGACAGTATGAATTATGTACATGTGTATATGTGTATATGTCTCTGTGTGTATATATATCTGTACATTGAGATGTATAGGTATGTATATTGTGCGTGTGTGGACATGTATGTATATACATGTGCATGTGGGCGGGTTGGGCCACTCTTTCGTCTGTTTCCTTGCGCTACCTCGCTAACGCGGGTGACAGCGATAAAGCAAAAAATAAAAAATAATAATAATAATATATATATATATATATATATATATATATATATATATATATATATATATATATATATATATATATATATATATATATATATATATATATATTTTTTTTTTTTTTTTTTTGCTTTGTCGCTGTCTCCCGCGTTTGCGAGGTAGCGCAAGGAAACAGACGAGAGAAATGGCCCAACCCACCCCCATACACATGTATATACATACGTCCACACACGCAAATATACATACCTACACAGCTTTCCATGGTTTACCCCAGACGCTTCACATGCCCTGATTCAATCCACTGACAGCACGTCAACCCCGGTATACCACATCGATCCAATTCACTCTATTCCTTGCCCTCCTTTCACCCTCCTGCATGTTCAGGCCCCGATCACACAAAATCTTTTTCACTCCATCTTTCCACCTCCAATTTGCTCTCCCACTTCTCCTCGTTCCCTCCACCTCCGACACATATATCCTCTTGGTCAATCTTTCCTCACTCATTCTCTCCATGTGCACAAACCATTTCAAAACACCCTCTTCTGCTCTCTCAACCACGCTCTTTTTATTTCCACACATCTCTCTTACCCTTACGTTACTTACTCGATCAAACCACCTCACACCACACATTGTCCTCAAACATCTCATTTCCAGCACATCCATCCTCCTGCGCACAACTCTATCCATAGCCCACGCCTCGCAACCATACAACATTGTTGGAACCACTATTCCTTCAAACATACCCATTTTTGCTTTCCGAGATAATGTTCTCGACTTCCACACATTCTTCAAGGCTCCCAGAATTTTCGCCCCCTCCCCCACCCTATGATCCACTTCCGCTTCCATGGTTCCATCCGCTGCCAGATCCACTCCCAGATATCTAAAACACTTTAATTCCTCCAGTTTTTCTCCATTCAAACTTACCTCCCAATTGACTTGACCCTCAACCCTACTGTACCTAATAACCTTGCTTCTATTCACATTTACTCTTAACTTTATTCTTTCACACACTTTACCAAACTCAGTCACCAGCTTCTGCAGTTTCTCACATGAATCAGCCACCAGCGTTGTATCATCAGCGAACAACAGCTGACTCACTTCCCAAGCTCTCTCATCCCAACAGACTTCATACTTGCCACTCTTTCCAAAAGTCTTGCATTCACCTCCCTAACAACCCCATCCATAAACAAATTAAACAACCATGGAGACATCACACACCCCTGCCGCAAGCCTACATTCATTGAGAACCAATCACTTTCCTCTCTTCATACACGTACACATGCCTTACATCCTCGATAAAAACATTTCATTGTTTCTAACAACTTGCCTCCCACACCATATATTCTTAATACCTTCCACAGAGCATCTCTATCAACTCTATCATATGCCTTCTCCAGATCCATAAATGCTACATACAAATCCATTTGCTTTTCTAAGTATTTCTCACATACATTCTTCAAAGCAAACACCTGATCCACACATCCTCTACCACTTCTGAAACCACACTGCTCTTCCCCAGTCTGATGCTCCGTACATGCCTTCACCCTCTCAATCAATACCCTCCCATATAATTTACCAGGAATACTCAACAAACTTATACCTCTGTAATTTGAGCACTCACTCCTATCCCCTTTGCCTTTGTACAATGGCACTATGCGAGCATTCCGCCAATCCTCAGGCACCTCAACATCAGTCATACATACATTAAATATCCTTACCAACCAGTCAATAATACAGTCACCACCTTTTTTAATAAATTCCGCTGCAATACCATCCAAACCTGCTGCCTTGCCGGCTTTCATCTTCCGCAAAGCTTTTACTACCTCTTCTCTGTTTACCAAATCATTTTCCCTAACCCTCTCTCTTTGCACACCACCTCGACCAAAGCATCCTATATCTGCCACTCTATCATCAAACACATTCAACAAACCTTCAAAATACTCACTCCATCTCCTTCTCACATCACCACTACTTGTTATCACCTCCCCATTTGCGCCCTTCACTGAAGTTCCCATTTGCTCCCTTGTCTTACGCACTTTATTTATCTCCTTCCAGAACATCTTTTTATTCTCCCAAAAATTTAATGATACTCTCTCACCCCAACTCTCATTTGCCCTCTTTTTCACCTCTTGCACCTTTCTCTTGACCTCCTGTCTCTTTCTTTTATACCTTTCCCACTCAATTGCATTTTCTCCCTGCAAAAATCATTGAAATGCCACTCTCTTCTCTTTCACTAATAATCTTACTTCTTCATTCCACCACTCACTACCCTTTTAATCAACCTACCTCCCACTCTTCTCATGCCACAAGCATCTTTTGCGCAATCCTTCACTGATTCCCTAAATACATCCCATTCCTCCCCCACTCCCCTTACTTCCATTGTTCTCACCTTTTTCCATTCTGTACTCAGTCTCTCCTGGTACTTCCTCACACAAGTCTCCTTCCCAAGCTCACTTACTCTCACCACACTCTTCACCCCAACATTCACTCTTCTTTTCTGAAAATCCATAAAAATCTTCACCTTAGCCTCCACAAGATAATGATCAGACATCCCTCCAGTTGCACCTCTCAGCACATTAACATCCAAAAGTCTCTCTTTCACGCGCCTGTCAATTAACACGTAATCCAATAACGCTCTCTGGCCATCTCTCCTACTTACATACGTATACTTATGTATATCTATATACATATGTATTCGAATACCCTTCGTCTCACTATGGTGAGACGAAGGGTATTCGAATACTTAGTATTTCGAATAGTTGTTTCCTATTATACAGTCCCTTAGCCTAGCGGTTAGCATGCCTGCCTCTTGCACAAGGGGTTCCATGTTCGATCCTGGCTGATGGAGCTTTGTATGTTCTATGAAGGTGCGCGTTCATATACACTTTATTCGTATATATATATATATATATATATATATATATATATATATATATTTTTTTCTTTTTTTTTTTATACTTTGTCGCTGTCTCCCGCGTTTGCGAGGTAGCGCAAGGAAACAGACGAAAGAAATGGCCCGACCCTCCCCATACACATGTACATACACACGTCCACACACGCAAATATACATACCTACACAGCTTTCCATGGTTTACCCCGGACGCTTCACATGCCTTGATTCAATCCACTGACAGCACGTCAACCCCTGTATACCACATCGCTCCAATTCACTCTATTCCTTGCCCTCCTTTCACCCTCCTGCATGTTCAGGCCCCGATCACACAAAATCCTCTTCACTCCATCTTTCCACCTCCAATTTGGTCTCCCTCTTCTCCTCGTTCCCTCCACCTCCGACACATATATCCTCTTGGTCAATCTTTCCTCACTCATTCTCTCCATGTGCCCAAACCATTTCAAAACACCCTCTTCTGCTCTCTCAACCACGCTCTTTTTATTTCCACACATCTCTCTCACCCTTACGTTACTTACTCGATCAAACCACCTCACACCACACATTGTCCTCAAACATCTCATTTCCAGCACATCCATCCTCCTGCGCACAACTCTATCCATAGCCCACGCCTCGCAACCATACAACATTGTTGGAACTACTATTCCTTCAAACATACCCATTTTTGCTTTCCGGGATAATGTTCTCGACTTCCACACATTTTTCAAGGCTCCCAAAATTTTCGCCCCCTCCCCCACCCTATGATCCACTTCCGCTTCCATGGTTCCATCCGCTGACAGATCCACTCCCAGATATCTAAAACACTTCACTTCCTCCAGTTTTTCTCCATTCAAACTCACCTCCCAATTGACTTGACCCTCAACCCTACTGTACCTAATAACCTTGCTCTTATTCACATTTACTCTTAACTTTCTTCTTCCACACACTTTACCAAACTCCGTCACCAGCTTCTGCAGTTTCTCACATGAATCCGCCACCAGCGCTGTATCATCAGCGAACAACAACTGACTCACTTCCCAAGCTCTCTCATCCCCAACAGACTTCATACTTGCCCCTCTTTCCAAGACTCTTGCATTTACCTCCCTAACAACCCCATCCATAAACAAATTAAACAACCATGGAGACATCACACACCCCTGCCGCAAACCTACATTCACTGAGAACCAATCACTTTCCTCTCTTCCTACACGTACACATGCCTTACATCCTCGATAAAAACTTTTCACTGCTTCTAACAACTTGCCTCCCACACCATATATTCTTAATACCTTCCACAGAGCATCTCTATCAACTCTATCATATGCCTTCTCCAGATCCATAAATGCTACATATATATATATATATATATATATATATATGTGTGTGTATATATATATATATATATATATATATATATATATATATATATATATATATATATATATATATATATATATATATATATATATATATATATATATATATATATATATATATATATTTTATCCCTGGGGATAGGGGAGAAAGAATACTTCCCACGTATTCCCTGCGTGTCGTAGAAAGCGACTAAAAGGGAAGGGAGAGGGGGGCTGGATATCCTCCCCTCTCTCTTTTTTTTTTTTTTAATTTTCCAAAAGGAGGAACAGAGAAAGGGGCTAGGTGAGGATATTCCCTCAAAGGCCCAGTCTTCTGCTTTTAACTCTACCTCGCTAATGCGGGAAATGGCAAATAGTTTGAAAGAAGAAAGAAATAATAGGAAGAGAGGAAAGTGATTGGTTTTCAGTGAATGTAGGTTTGCGGCAGGGGTGTGTGATGTCTCCATGGTTGTTTAATTTCTTTATGGATGGGGTTGTTAGGGAGGTGAATGCAAGAGTTTTGGAAAGAGGGGCAAGTATGAAGTCTGTTGTGGGTGAGAGAGCTTGGGAAGTGAGTCAGTTGTCGTTCGCTGATGATACATCGCTGGTGGGTGATTCATGTGAGAAACTGCAGAAGCTGGTGACTGAGCTTGGTAAAGTGTGTGAAAGAAGAAAGTTAAGAGTAATTGTGAATAAGAGCAAGGTTATTAGGTACAGTAGGGTTGAGGGTCAAGTCAATTGGGAGGTAAGTTTGAATGGAGAAAAACTGGAGGAATTAAAGTGTTTTAGATATCTGGGAGTGGATCTGGCAGCGGATGGAACCATGGAAGCGAAAGTGAATCATAGGGTGGGGGAGGGGGCGAAAATCCTGGGAGCCTTGAAGAATGTGTGGAAGTCGAGAACATTATCTCGGAAAGCAAAAATTGGTATGTTTGAAGGAATAGTGGTTCCAATAATGTTGTATGGTTGTGAGGCGTGGGCTATTGATAGAGTTGTGCGCAGGAGGATGGATGTGCTGGAAATGAGATGTTTAGGACAAAGTGTGGTGTTAGGTGGTTTGATCGAGTAAGTAATGGAAGGGTAAGAGAGATGTGCGGAAATAAAAAGAGCGTGGTTGAGAGAGCAGAAGAGGGTGTTTTGAAATGGTTTGGGCACATGGAGAGAATGAGTGAGGAAAGATTGTCCAAGAGGATATATGTGTCGGAGGTGAAGGGAACGAGGAGAAGTGGGAGAGCAAATTGGAGGTGGAAAGATAGTGTAAAAGATTTTGTGTGATCGGGGCCTGAACATGCAGGAGGGTGAAAGGAGGGCAAGGAATACAGTGAATTGGATCGATGTGGTATACCGGGGTTGACGTGCTGTAAGTGGATCGAATCAGGGCATGTGAAGCGTCTGGGGTAAACCATGGAAAGTTGTGTGGGGCCTGGATGTGGAAAGGGAGCTGTGGTTTCGGGCATTATTGCGTGACAGCTGGAGACTGAGTGTGAACGAATGGGGCCTTTGTTGTCTTTTCCTAGTGCTACCTCGCACACATGAGGGGGGAGTGGGATGGTATTCCATGTGTGGCGAGGTGGCGATGGGTATGAATAGGGGCAGACAGTGTGAATTGTGTTCATGGGTATATATGTATGTGTCTGTTTGTGCATATATATGTGTACATTGAGATGTATAGGTATGTATATTTGCGTGTGTGGGCGTGTGTATGTGTACATTGTGTATGGGGGTGGGTTGGGCCATTTCTTTCGTCTGTTTCCTTGCGCTACCTCGCAAACGCGGGAGACAGCGATAAAGCAAAATAAAAAAAAATATATATATATATATATATATATATATATATATATATATATATATATATATATATATGTATATATATATATATATATATATTCTTTCTTTTCTTTCAAACTATTCGCCATTTCCCGCATTAGCGAGGTAGCGTTAAGAACAGAGGACTGGGCCTTTGAGGGAATACCCTCACCTGGCACAATTCTCTGTTCCTTCTTTTGAAAAAAAAAAAAAAAAAAAAAAAAAAAAAAAAAAACGAGAGGGGAGGATTTCCAGCCCCCCGCTCCCTCCCCTTTTAGTCGCCTTCTACGACACGCAGGGAATACGTGGGAAGTATTCTTAATCCCCTATCCCCATATATATATATATATATATATATATATATATATATATATATATATATATATATATATATATATATATATATATATATATTTATTTATTTATTTATTATACTTTGTCGCTGTCTCCCGCGTTTGCGAGGTAGCGCAAGGAAACAGACGAAAGAAATGGCCCCCCCCCCCCATACACATGTATATACATACGTCCACACACGCAAATATACATACCTACACAGCTTTCCATGGTTTACCCTAGACGCTTCACATGCCTTGATTCAATCCAGCGACAGCACGTCAACCCCGGTATACCAAATCGCTCCAATTCACTCTATTCCTTGCCCTCCTTTCACCCTCCTGCATGTTCAGGCCCCGATCACACAAAATCTTTTTCACTCCATCTTTCCACCTCCAATTTGGTCTCCCTCTTCTCCTCGTTCCCTCCACCTCCGACACATATATCCTCTTGGTCAATCTTTCCTCACTCATTCTCTCCATGTGCCGAAACCACTTCAAAACACCCTCTTCTGCTCTCTCAACCACGCTCTTTTTATATCCACACATCTCTCTTACCCTTACGTTACTCACTCGATCAAACCACCTCACACCACACACTGTCCTCAAACATCTCATTTCCAGCACATCTATCCTCCTGCGCACAACTCTATCCATAGCCCACGCCTCGCAACCATACAACATTGTTGGAACCACTATTCCTTCAAACATACCCATTTTTGCTTTCCGAGATAATGTTCTCGACTTCCACACATTCTTCAAGGCCCCCAGAATTTTCGCCCCCTCCCCCACCCTATGATCCACTTCCGCTTCCATGGTTCCATCCGCTGCCAGATCCACTCCCAGATATCTAAAACACTTCACTTCCTCCAGTTTTTCTCCATTCAAACTCACCTCCCAATTGACTTGACCCTCAACCCTACTGTACCTAATAACCTTGCTCTTATTCACATTTACTCTTAACTTTCTTCTTCCACACACTTTACCAAACTCAGTCACCAGCTTCTGCAGTTTCTCACATGAATCAGCCACCAGCGCTGTATCATCAGCGAACAACAACTGACTCACTTCCCAAGCTCTCTCATCCCCAACAGACTTCATACTTGCCCCTCTTTCCAAGACTCTTGCATTTACCTCCCTAACAACCCCATCCATAAACAAATTAAACAACCATGGAGACATCACACACCCCTGCCGCAAGCCTACATTCACTGAGAACCAATCACTTTCCTCTCTTCCTACACGTACACATGCCTTACATCCTCGATAAAAACTTTTCACTGCTTCTAACAACTTTCCTCCCACACCATATATTCTTAATACCTTCCACAGAGCATCTCTATCAACTCTATCATATGCCTTCTCCAGATCCATAAATGCTACATACAAATCCATTTGCTTTTCTAAGTATTTCTCACATACATTCTTCAAAGCAAACACCTGATCCACACATCCTCTACCACTTCTGAAACCACACTGCTCTTCCCTAATCTGATGCTCTGTACATGCCTTCACCCTCTCAATCAATACCCTCCCATATAATTTACCAGGAATACTCAACAAACTTATACCTCTGTAATTTGAGCACTCACTCTTATCCCCTTTGCCTTTGTACAATGGCACTATGCGAGCATTCCGCCAATCCTCAGGCACCTCACCATGGGTCATACATACATTAAATAACCTTACCAACCAGTCAACAATACAGTCACCCCCTTTTTTAATAAATTCCACTGCAATACCATCCAACCTGCTGCCTTGCCGGCTTTCATCTTCCGCAAAGCTTTCACTACCTCTTCTCTGTTTACCAAATCATTTTCCCTAACCCTCTCACTTTGCACACCACCTCGACCAAAACACCCTATATCTGCCACTCTATCATCAAACACATTCAACAAACCTTCAAAATACTCACTCCATCTCCTTCTCACATCACCACTACTTGTTATCACCTCCCCATTTGCGCCCTTCACTGAAGTTCCCATTTGCTCCCTTGTCTTACGCACTTTATTTACCTCCTTCCAGAACATCTTTTTATTCTCCCTAAAATTTAATGATACTCTCTCACCCCAACTCTCATTTGCCCTTTTTTTCACCCCTTGCACCTTTCTCTTGACCTCCTGTCTCTTTCTTTTATACATCTCCCACTCAATTGCATTTTTTCCCTGCAAAAATCATCCAAATGCCTCTTTCTTCTCTTTCACTAATACTCTTACTTCTTCATCCCACCACTCACTACCCTTTCTAATCAACCCACCTCTCACTCTTCTCATGCCACAAGCATCTTTTGCGCAATCCATCACTGATTCCCTAAATACATCCCATTCCTCCCCCACTCCCCTTACTTCCATTGTTCTCACCTTTTTCCATTCTGTACTCAGTCTCCCCTGGTACTTCCTCACACAGGTCTCCTTCCAAAGCTCACCTACTCTCACCACCCTCTCCACCCCAACATTCACTCTTCTTTTCTGAAAACCCATACAAATCTTCACCTTAGCCTCCACAAGATAATGATCAGACATCCCTCCAGTTGCACCTCTCAGCACATTAACATCCAAAAGTCTCTCTTTCGCACGCCTGTCAATTAACACGTAATCCAATAACGTTCTCTGGCCATCTCTCCTACTTACATAAGTATACTTATGTATATCTCGCTTTTTAAACCAGGTATTCCCAATCATCAGTCCTTTTTCAGCACATAAATCTACAAGCTCTTCACCATTTCCATTTACACCACTGAACACCCCATGTATACCAATTATTCCCTCAACTGCCACATTACTCATATATATATATTACATATATATATATATATATATATATATATATATATATATATATATATATATATATATATATATATATATATATATATATATATTTATATATATATGCACATGTTAGATTTCTACGAAAACTTATATGCCTTTCTTCTAGTCAGTTGGGTTTAAAGGACAGTGGCAGATGATGATCAATATCATTGTATGCTTTTCTGATTTCTAACATATGTAGATACGTATATAAATACAAATCTTTAAAGCTAATGCAAAACTTTAAACAGGAGGAAGTAGTTCAAAACATTGATAGAAATGTATGGGAAGAAATAATGAAAGTTAATCATAAAGAATGAAACGGAAACTTGTTAAGTGGGTATCGCGTCAAGGTGATGGTAAACACCATTGGCGCAGGTGCCAGTAGATATTGTGTCAACGTGGTAGTAATTACCGCCGATTGGCACAACATCCACTGGCTCAGCTGCAAGATAGACTATAAAAAAATGAGAGACTATAGATGGCTCTTCATCCTGGCATGTAATATATGTATATAGTATGGAATATCAAACATAACGGTAGTCCATCAGCTGGACACCGTGAGGGAACCAGCTGTGGAGGACGGCCACATCCGCTCCCAGCTGGCAGTGTGGGGAGAGAAACTTCCACCCATCAGATCATTAGTCTAATGTCGGCCCCTACATGGAACGGAAGCGATGAATCATATTTTGTCATCTTGATTATTTCAGTTTCCTTAAGAAATGTAATCAGAGTGTAAATCATTTTTACGTTATCGCCTGGTAGGTTATTTGTGAAATTCACTTTTTTTTTATTGAAATTTGTCTTCCCGTAGATGTGTTTGTTATATCAACCTCAACACGTTAGATTAAAATCCTGCTAACCCGGCTGAGCTAAGGTTGGGATATAGCGAAAAAGAAAATTGGTGACTGGTGACTGTCTTAACCTCCATGTGGCCGAAGTTGCTGGACGTCCCTCTCAGAGTTCGAATCTGACCCACAGTGTACATACAAGTGTCATGTAGACACAGTATATCAGACTGAGATGTATGATTTTTTTCTTGCTTCCTGGCATGCCTTACAGTGGGAAAGGATATGTTCTCCTATAAGATGACTGCGAAATGTCGGACATCTGATCTTATGATTTGTTGGTTTGTTGTGTTTAATGGCCATCGACCGATGAAGGTCATGTACCTAATAAAACTATAACTGGCAGGCAAATACCTATGGAAATGCTCGTCTTCCTTTTTACATTATTTGCGGACGTGAAAAAAAAAGTGAAATTAAAGATTTGGTAGATTCTTTGCCGACATTGTAAACACAACATGATAGTCATCTTCCATAACATGATAATCCTATAGAGTAACGTAGCAAACCTTCACCATAACATGATAGGTTTCCAACTTAACATGATAGATCTTCGGCATAGCATGTTAGGCCTTCACCATAATGATAGGCCGTCACTGTAAAAACATGATAAACCTTCACCATAGAATGATATGCCTTCAACATAATATGATATGTCTTCCCCGTACGTGATATGTCCTCACTGTAGCAGAGAAAAACCTTCACTGTTACATGATAGGCATTCAGAGCAACATGATAGACCCTTACCATAACAAGATAAGCCTCAGAGTAACATGATAGGCCTTCATAGTAATATGGTATGTCATCACCATAACATGATAGGCTTCCACCGTTATATGATACGCCTTCTACGTAACATGATAGGCTTTTACCATAAGATGATAGGTAAACAATGATAGGTCATCACTATAAAATGATAGGCCTTTACTGTAACATGATAGACATTCACCACATCGTGACAGGCTTTCACCATAACATGATAGGGCTTCACTATGGCATGATAAGCCTTCATAGTAACGCGATAGGCTCACATCATAACATGATACGTCTTCACCATAAACTGATAGGCCTTCACCGTAAGATATTAAGTCTTCACTATAGCATGATAGGCCTTCACTATAACATAATAGGCTTTCACTATAACATGATAGCCTTTCAGTATAAGATGTCAGGCCTTCTCTATAAAGTGATAGGCCCTAACCGTAAAAACATGATAAATCCTCACCCTAACATGATAGGCCTTCAGTTAGGCCATCAGCATAACATGATAGCCTTTAGAGTAACATGTTAGGCCTTCACCATCATGTGATAGGCCCTCGCCGTAAAAACAAGATCAACCTTCACTATGATATAATAGGCCTTCACCATAACATGATAGCCCTTCAGTATAACATGTTAGGTCTTCACCATAACATGATAGGCCTTCTCTGTAACAAGATAGGCCTTACCATAATATGATAGATAAACAACGATACGCCTTCACTATAACATGTTAATCCTTCACTATGATATAATAGGCCCTCACCGTAACACGATAGACGTTCACCATATCATGACAGGATTTCACCGTAACATGATAGGCCTTCACCATAATATGATAGGTTTTCACCATAATATGTAACATCTTCACCATAGCATGGTAGGCCTTCACCATAACATGGTACAACTTTTTCACATGAAAGGCTTTCACCATAACATGATAGGCGTTCACCAATAGGCCTTTGCTCTGACATGATGGCCCTTCACCTTAACATGATTGGTCAACCCCGTAATATTAAAGACTCACACCGAAACATGATAAATCTTCGCCATTATATGATAAGCCTTTACCGTAACATGGAAGGTCTTTACTGTAACAAGATAACCCTTCTCCATAACATGAGAGATGTTCACCAGAACAGGATAAACCTTCACCATTACAGGATAGGCCCTCACTGTACGATAGACCCTTCACTGTAAGATTAACTTTCACGGTAACATGAGAAGTTGTCACCCGACCACGATAGGCCTTCAAAAGAACATTTCAGGCATTCACCGCAACATGATAGGTCTTCACCATAACTTGATAGGCCTTCAGAGAAACATGATAGACCTTCAACATAACATGATAGGACTTCACCATAATATGATAGGCTTTCACTATAACATGATAACCTTTCAGTATAACATGTTAGGCCTTCACTATAATGTGATAGGCCCTCACAGTAAAAAATGATAAACCTTTACCCCAGCGTGATAGGCCTTCACCACAACATGATAGCAGTATAACATGCTATGTCTTCAGCATAACATGATAGGCATTTAGCGTAGCATATTTGGCCTTCACCATAATGTGATAGGCCTTCGCCGCAAAAACATGATAAACCTTCACCATAACATGACAGGCTTTCACCATAACATGATAGACCTTCAGCATGATATATTCGGCCTTCACTGTAAAAACATCATAAATCTTCATCATATGATATGCCCTCAACATAACATGATATGCCTTCACCATAACGTGATATGCCTTCACTGTAACATG